>NW_011888825.1:8220445-8252898 GCF_000151845.1 Pteropus vampyrus | reverse complement strand
GGTGTCTTAAGGTAGAAGGTTAAGTTATTGATTTGAGATCCATCTTCTTAGTACAGTGTTTACAACTGTGAATTTCCCTCTGAGCACTGCTATAGCTGCATCCCATAAATTTTGTTATGTTATGTCTTCATTTGCATTAATATAAAAGTATTTCCTGATTTCTTCTTTGACTCATTGGTTATTGAGATGTATGTTTTTAATTTTCACATATTTGTGAGTTTCTCAAGTATTTTTCTGCTATTGATTTCTAACTTCTGTTTTGGTCAGATAACATTCTTTGTATTATTTCTGTCTTTAAATTTTTTATCGAGGTTTGTTTTATGGTCTAGCATGTGATATATCCTTGAAAATGTTCCATGTGAACTTGAGAAGAATGTATATTCTGTTCTTTTGGATTGAGTGTTCTATAGATCTAGTATTCTTAGATCTATTTGGTTTAGAGTATTGTTTAAATCTATTTATTTGTTGATATTCTAGTTCTGTTCATTATTGAAAGTGAGTATTGTAGTCTCTTTATTGTTGAATTATCTGCTTCTCCTGTTATTTCTATCACTTTTCGTTTTATATATTATGGCATTCTCTTATTAGTACATCTATCATTATAAATGTTGTATCTTCCTGATGGATTGATCCTCTTATCATTATAAAATGTCCATTATTATGTCTAGTAACATTTTCATGTAAAAGCCTATTTAATCTGATATTAGTATAGATGCTCCAACTTTCTCGTGGTTGCTGTTTTCATGATCTATCTTTTTCCATTCTTTTACTTTCAATTCATTTGTATATTGCATCTAAAGTGTTTTTCCTGAAGATAGCGTATAGTTGGATCATTTTTTAAACTCGGTCTGACATCTTTGCCCTTTGATTGGAATGTTTAACCCATTTGCATTTAATGTTATTATTGATAGAGTTGAATTTACATCTGCCATTTTACTTTCTGTTTTCTATATGCCTTATGTTTTTTTGTTCCTGGTATTTCCTTACTGCTTTCTTTGGCATTGAATGCTAACTAATGTAACATTTCAGTGAATAGTGTCCCCCTAAAATTCATTTTCACCTAGAACCTCAGAATGTGATCTTATTTGGAAATATGGTCTTAGCTGATATAATGTGGATCTTGAGATGAAATCATTCTGGATTTAGGGTGGGCCCTAAATCCCATGATTAGTATCTTTATAAAAGAGAAGAGGGCACATAGAGTCACACATAAAGAAGATGGCCATGTAAAGACAGGCAGAGATGCAGCTACAATCCAAGGAACACTTAGGATCACTGGGATCCACCCGAATCTGGAAGAGGCAAGGAAGGGTTCTTTCTTAGAGTTTTCAGAGGTAGCATGGCTCGGCAGACACCTGATTTCAGACGTCTGGACACCAGAACTGGGAGAAAAGAAATGTCAGTATTTTTAAGCCACTCGATTTATCGTAATTTGTTACTGAAGCCCTAGGAAACTAATATGAACCTTTTATTTCCTTTAATGATTTTTTTCACTATAGCGTTTTGAGTTATTTTCTTTGTAGTTGCTCTAGGGTATACCAAGTACATCTTAACTTACCAGAATCTACTCTGTATTTATACTAATTTAATTTCAATGAGCTATAGAAATATTACTCCTATATTCTCTTTTCTTTCTTTTTGTGGTATTATATATTGTATCTATTAATATTACAAACCCAAACATACATTGTTATAATTATTACTTTAACCATCTGGAGTAATTTCTGTAGCCCAATATAGCTTGCTCCAAATCATCTCCTTTGTGCAGTTGGCAAATATATTACACATATATCTCTATGTTATAGGTCCAACAATATATTATATGCATGATATCTTATATAATTATTTTAAAAATCAATTCAAAGAAAAGAGAAAAATCATGTATTTTTTACTGTCATTCATAATTGCATAATTACTTTTACAGGTGCTCTTTGATTTTTGGTGTGAATTACTTTCTGGGGTTACTTGCTTTCACCTTGAAGAATTTCATCTAACACTTTTTGTAAGGCAAGAAACAAATTCTCTTTCTCTCTCCTTTCTCCTCTGGTACTACCATTATGTGTATGTTGGGGTGCTCAATGGGGTCCCAGTTTCTTTGAGATTCCATTCATTTTGCTGTGTCTTCTGGCAGATTGATCCTTTTATTCCTCTACATCTCTAAAGTCTACTTTATCTATTAATATAGCCACTCCTGCTTTCTTTTGATTAATAGTTGTATGGATTTCTTTGGGCTTCTCAGTTTGGGGTTCAGCTTTTTGAATCTGTAGCTTTTTGAATATATATATGTATATATATGTGTATATATACACACATATATATATATACTAATTTAATTTCAATGAGCTATAGAAATATTACTAATTTAATTTATACTAATTTAATTTCAATGAGCTATAGAAATATTACTCCTATACATATATGAGCTCATTGAAATTATAATAGAATTATAGAAATATTACTAATTTAATTTATACTAATTTAATTTCAATGAGCTATAGAAATATTACTCCTATACATATATGAGCTCATTGAAATTATAATAGAATTATAGAAATATTACTAATTTAATTTATACTAATTTAATTTCAATGAGCTATAGAAATATTACTCCTATACATATATGAGCTCATTGAAATTATTACATATATTACTCCTATACATACATATAATTTCAATGAGCTATAGAAATATTACTCATATACATATACATATATATGTATATATATAGTGTATATATATATATATACATATATATATAACCATTATTCTTTTAATTTCAACCAACCTATATTATTATATTTGAAGCGAGTTTTTTGTGGATATATTGTTAACTAATTCATTCTGCTGATCTCTGTTTTGATTGGTATAATTAGATCATTTACACATTTACTTAATTATTGATCTGTTATGGCTTAAATTTGCCATTTTATTTGTTTTTAATTTTTTTGCTTGTTCTGTTATTTATTTATTTATTTGTTTTCTTGTCTTCCTATAGATTATTTGAATGACTTTTTAGAATTCCATTTTGACTTATCTAAAGTGTTTTTGTAGCTTTTTGCATTGTGTTATTAGTGGTTGCTCTAAGTATTATATTATATATACATAACTTATCACTGTCTAGTGATATGGTCATTTTGCCACTTAGAGTAAAGTGTAGAAACCTTACCTCTCTTTTATAATTTCTAGATACATTTAGGACAACATTAAACATGGTTATAAGTTTTGTTTCAACTATCAAACATAATTAGGAAGTCTTAAGAAAAGACAGAAATCTTATTGTAATTATACACAATATTGTTATTTCTTTCTGATGTTCCTAGATTCCTTTTATCATTTCCTTTCTATTGAAAAAGCATACTTTAGCCATTCTTTTGCCTTTATATGAAAAATCAAGACATTTTCATATTTGCCTTTATATGAAAATGTCTTGATTTCCCTTTGATTTCTAAAGGATATTTTCTCTGGATATAAGATCTGGGATGACAGGTTTTTGTTTTGTTTTGTTTTTGTCTTTTAGCCACCATGGTTTCTGATGAGGAATCTGCTGTTATTTGAACTGTTTTTTCTCCTATAGGTAAATGTCATTTGTCTTACTTTCAAGATTTTTCAGAAGTTTGACTATGATGTGTCTCAGTGTGGATTTCTTTGGGATTCTTAGTTAAGGGTTCATAAATCGGTAGGTTTATGTCTTTTGCCAAGTTTAAAATGTTTTCAGCTATCATATTTTTAATACTTTTTCTGCTTCTACCTTCTTTTTCTCTTTCTTGAACCCTGGTGACATGAGTGTTAGATCTTTTATTATAGTCCAACAGGTTTCTGAAGTTCTTTTAATTTCTTTTGTTTTATATTTATTGCTTATTTCTTCTGGCTGAAGTAAAGCATTTATTGTCTAAATATGTTATCTTGTTAGGCTGTCCCTTTTCTAGTCCTTTGGCTAGAGAGCAGGCTTTTCTTGAGGCTTTTATAGCTGTGCTCTATGGTGTTTCCAGGTTGCTTGCTTCTTCAGCTCTAAGTCTAATATATGAGGCAAAAACAAAACCTAGGGAACTGGCCACTGTGTTGGGCCCCAAGTTCCCTAAACAGTCTGCTTTCTTTCCTCCATTTTCTTCTTTTTATTTTATATCTAATGTCCACAGTTTTTAATTGTAATTAGGAGGAAGAATAGGGAAAAGTACATCTAGTCCATCTTCCCAAAAGCCTAAGTCCATGCCTTGTGTGTTTTTTAATTGGTTTTGCTTTTTCTGAAAGTGAGAGGCAAGTTATCCAATAGAGTATCCCATATTCTGAGTTTTTCTAATTCTTTCTCATGATTAATTTCAAACAGTTTTGGCATGAGGGCTATACAAGTGATGTTGTGTGTCTCACTGCATCACCTATGGAGACATACAATGTTAGATTGTTCATCAGGTGGTCATAGTAAGCTTGATCATTTTTGTCTTACTTTTTGTAATTGATAAATTGTCTGTGAGATGAAACTTTAAGATCATGTGAACATCCTCTTCCCCAACAACCTTTCACTTAATGGTTTTAGCATATTGTGGTGAATATATTTAGGATTACAAAATGATGATTTTTTTCCCTAATTCTGTCATTTCCTTTGTGTTTATTAGCTGTATTATTCTGTAAGGAAGAGCTTTATCTTGTTTTATTATTCTTTTACTATCAATAACTATTTCAATTAATGTTTTATAATTTATTACTGTCATATTTTTTGTTGAAATAGTACCAAATTGAGCTCCTTCAGATTTACTTCTATTGTCTACTTGACATGATCTCATTTGTCTTTGGGCACTTCTTCGATTTCTGGGCACTATAACATGTTCCAGATTCATCTTTTTCATTTCATACTCTACACCTGGAATCAGCTATTCCTTCAAGGAGCTGTGCTTCCTTTTAGTAGGGAATGGTATTTTAAAATGTTGGAAGTTTCTAAAAGGGAGAAGAGTGAGAAGATAATGTACTGAATTAAAATATTAATTCATAGTCATAACTGCTCGTATTTCTTGGTGACTTAGGTCCTCATTTGAAGTTAGGGAGGTAGAATTTCAGTATGATAATTTATGAGCTGTATCTCCTCTATAAGTCTGGATTTATTTGGGGCCAGGCCAATATTTTTTCTATTTTCATATTCACAGTGTTTAGCACAATTTCTGGAACAGAAGAGGCACTTAATAAATATTTGGACTTAAATTGTGCTAACTGAACTCATAAACTAACCATCTTATAATTCAAGTATTTTTCTAATTTTCTGACTCTGTAGAGAATAGTAAAGGATCTGGAAAGAAGTTGCAGTCGAAATGTTCATCAGCTGTGGGCAATTTCATAAATGTTTCAGAACTTGTTTCTCTTGCTGAATGGCAAGCATTTTATTGGCTTCAGCATAATAAAATGGCTATAATAAGATGCGAGGCTGTTCTTATTGGGTAATAGTAAGGTACTGGGACATGACTCACTTTGAATGATTGCTGAAGGTGACTTTCAAAGCTTTATAGCTCACCGTAGAGGTGAATATTGTATAATTGGTATTCAGCCTCTACATAAAAGGCTAAGTGTTTTTCTTTTGCTGACGGACACTCCTACTATATTACTTTATGACTTATAAGTCAGTTGCTCAATTTCTCTTCCTTATTTTCATCTGGAAAAGAGTGTGGTAGTATCCTAAACAAATTGAATCAAAATGTAATAAGAAAAAACATAAAACCCTTTGATATGTAGTAATTAAATGAAAGATGTATTAAAAGCACAAAACTTAGTCATTATAAGTAGCAACAAAGGAAGCCCTGTCCTATCCTAGGGTTTGCTTTTATTTAAAGAAATTGTAGTGCAGCATTTTAACAAGAGTTCCAAATGAAAGGGTAGTTGCAGGCTGAGTTTAGCTCTGAGACTATAATAATAATGGAACTGTAGGGTTATAGTTTCTTCAGTTTAAGTGGGTTTTGGTAGAAGGCACATGTAAAGTAGATTTACTTATAATCTGCATTTTGAGTAAAGGAACAGAACCTAAAAGGAAAGACTAAAATGTTAAACACCATATTTATCAATGAAAGGGTATGTATGTATCTTTTTTATTATTAGAAAGAAACCTTTTATTTCATCACCATTGGCAGAATTAGAGATATTCTGTATGTGTCTCTGTGAGTCTTAGATATCAAAATGTGAGAAAACCGATGGTTGAATTCTGTGGATGTACCCTCATTCAGCCAGTATCCTGTTGATAGACATTTGGATTATTTCTTATTTTTTTCCTGTTATAAACAGCTCTTCAATAAACATCGTTGTGTGTTTATATTTGCTCAGTACTGTATTTTGGTTGAATTGATATCTAGGAATAGAATTACAGACACAAAAGTTATGGATATTTAAGAGTTTGCCAGTTTTCCTCCAAAAGAATTGATCAATTTACAGTGGCCAAGAATTCCTCTCTGCAAACTACAATCAGATTCTCTCTTTTCTATACTCTTAAAACACCCTGTGTTTTTACTCTGTACACATGTCAGAATTACATTTAAATAATTATGTACTCATTTTAAAAATTTTCTCCCCTGTTCACCCCCTAAATATATATGTTCTGTGTGGTCAGGAATATTGTTTCTATAATATTCATATTTGTATCTCTAGCATCTAGCATGATTCCTTACACATAATGTATACTTGATAAATAATAAATATTTACCTACGCACCGCCAACACTTGGTATTATCAGTGTTTGCCAGTCTGACAAATAGATCATTATTTTACTATATATTTTGAAATGGTAAGTGTGAGCAACCTTTCACATATATTTATAATCATTTCTATTTTTTCTCATTTTCAACTAGACTATCTTATTATTGATTAAAAGAGCTCTTTATATTTCAATGTGATACTAGCAGTGTTACACATATTTTTATCTGGTTTGTTGCTTGTCTTGTGTTTGGGCCATATAAAAGTTTCAAATTTTATTAGTAAAATTATACATCTGTTTTTTATGGCTCTGGATTTTATGCCATGCGTTAAAAGGGATTTCCCACTCTAAAACTTTAGATTTTTTATTATTTTTGATAGTTATACTTCATCTGCTTTGTCAAAATATATAACCATTTCTTACTCTGCTGTTTCCCTTATAATAATTATTTCATCATAGTTTTCTGGGTAAATATATGTTTAATGCTTACTACCAATCCTCATGGTAAAGTCTCTGCAGACATTGTTTGCTTGGATAATGCTTGTTCTCTGGGAGATTTTTCAGGAAAGTTCTTATAGGAATATCTTCCCTGAGTTCTCCCATGTTCAAAAACAGTTTACCTATGACTTTCATACTTGAGAATCTGGTTGGTTATAAAATCCTTGGCTTATGTTTTCTTCTTTGAGTATCTTCAATATGTTACTCTACTGTCTGCTGTCAAAGTCTGATGACAATTTATTTTCCCTTATAAGCAACTTGGTTGTTTTGCCTAGATGCTCAAAAGGTTTTTTCCCCTTTATCCTTAAAGTCTAGTAGTTTTACTAGCAGTGTTTCAGTGTTGGCCATTCTGAGTTGATTTTTGCAGGTACACAATGAACCTTTTCAATATGTAGTTTTCAATATGTAGTCTCTCAGCTGTGCCTTTATTGTCTGCTTAGTATTCACCTTTTCTTATCATACCTTTCTTTGGGATTTGATTATACTTCCTTTCTGTTGCTCTCAAAGGGCTCATAGAGGCCCCAGACAGTAATAATGACTGGTTACCATGTTTCTCCCTTAGTCTCCCTTCCTTTCCCCATAATTGTGCAGGGTAGACCAAGCCTCCTTCAGGTTGCCTCCTGCTCCCTTCCCTCTGTGGTCCATTGCTCAGATACAGTGGCACTGGAGATGCCCCTTGAGATGGTGACTTCGCCTTCCAAAACATCTGTATCCTGCAGTATGTCTAAGTTGACACATTCCAACTCTTAGCATGTTCTTCCAGCTCTATCCAAGTTGGCAGTTTTCTTTTTTTAATTTTTTCCCCCTCTTTAATTCCTTCCCACCCCACCCCACCCCACCTCCACTCCACTCCACTCCACCTCCACCCGACCTCCACCCCTGACCTATGGATGTTGCTGTTTCCCCTTAAGAGCTGGATCTCTGAAGATGGGGCTTCTCCTCCCACACACTTGGGGAGTGCCCCCTGGGGCCTGGCGCACCCAGGGCCAGGCACCATGGGCACACTCTAGGGGCCTGGCACCCCCGATGCACTCGGGGGGCCTGGTGCACTTGGGAGGCCTGGTGCACTCAGGGGGCCTGGTGCACCCAAGGTATGGTCTGTGGCTCCACCTGGGGCCTGAATCCAGGAACTTCTGTGTATAAAGCAGACGTGCTAACCGCTACACTATGGAGCCACCCCCAGCAGTTTTCCCACTTTATTTGAGACAATGCTTTTCTTCCCTATCTGTCATTAGTATTGTTGTTTAGGTTGGAGGTCACAGGAGAGGATGAAGCAAAATAACTCCTATTCACTCATTTTCAGTCAAAAATGGATTTGTATATTCGCCTACATAGTTTAGTTTTCCTTTATCCCCTCTCTTAATTGGAAGATATGCTTCTGTGTTTTTGATTCCCCTGTTTGTTACCTTTATACCCTTAAACAAGGTGCTTCAAATATCTTTCTAAATTTCTCAACTTGAGGAAGAAATTTCTCAACATACCTTTCTAAAAAAATAATCATAAAAAAATCAGCACTTCCTGTGCCCCTTTATCTTCAATCTTCGGGACCTGTTGGGAATTTTTGTTATTTTTGAATTGATATTATTTTTATATTGTTAGCTTTTCTTTCTAGACTTCTTAAAATTGTATTCTGTTTTATAGCCATAGTTAACATAACTTATTTAGACTTCATTCTAGTTAGATTTAATTCTTTGCTTGACTGGATTCAATGCTACTGCTAACTCATTGATTGTTTATAATGAATATCCTGAATTATGAGCTGTTCTGGATGCTGGGGATATACAAGTGAAGAAGACAGAAATCCCTGCCCCCTGAAGTATATAAGAAGGGGCAGCAAACAAGAAACCTAATAAATGAGTAAATCAAATAGTATGTTAAAAGGGAACAAGTGGCTCATATAGAGATAAAAACAGAATATGGTATGTGAGATCCGGGGTGCTGGGAGGGATGGGTTAGGATTTTAAATAGGGTGGTCATGGAGTGCCTCACTGAAAAGGTGACATTTGAGCAAAGATCTAGAGTAGGGAAGGGAGTTAAATCATTTCAGGTGCAGGAAATAACTGGAGCAAAGACCCAGAGGAAGAGCATATGCGTGGGAGGGAGCAAGGGGGCCCAGGGCTCCAGGGCAGGGTGAGAGATAAGGTCACATGGGTCAGGAAGGCATCTGGGGGTGCCTTGTAGACCAGTGCACAAACTGTACTTTCACCCTGAGTGAGAGAGAGAGACACTGGAAGGCTCTGCCGTAGGTATTAATATGGTCACTCTGTCTGCCATGTTGAGAGTAGATAGTAGGGTGTCAAGTAGAAGGAGAGAGATGAGTTGCCTTATTGCGGGAAAATCATACAAGCCATGTTGGTAGGTGGGACCAGGGTGGTTTCATGCTGTGAAATTTCCATTAATGAGTGCATCGTTTTCACTTAACTTTTAATCGGCTGGATTATGACTACATTTTTCTAAAGGATCCTTGAGGTCTATAATCTTTGAATTCTTTCATATTTAAAATTATATTTTTTCCCTTTAAATATGTGACATTTTAAATTGGTAAAGAATTCTTGGATCCCGTCTTTTCCTCAACACTCCATTGGCATTGTTCTTTTCTCTTCTGACATCTAATGGGGAGAAGATTGTGGAGAATCTAACTTGTTTCCCTATTAGGGTAACCTGTTTTTGCTTATTTGGCGGGTTATTTCTTCATCTTTGAGCACCAGTTAACTTTGCTAGGATGCATCCTGTCTTGATTGCACTCTAATAATGTTTCTTGGTATACTTTCTCGGTGAAACTTTCCTCTATTATATTTTTAATTCCTTTTCCTGTACCATTAATTTTGTTCTGTTCTTTAGAATTAGCAATTATATGTATATCATGTCTTTATCTTCCATATCTAGTCACTTTCATTCTTTTTTCTCTCTATTCCATTTTCTGAAATGAGTCTTCTATTTCACTGACTTTTTCAGCATTTCAGTTTCACCCCTTGCTGTTCCTCATATAATGTTCATCATGTAATGGTGTTATAGTTTTCCTTCATGTTCATTCTTCTCCTACTGTTGTCTTATTAAGCTTTTCCATAATGACATATTTCTCCTGTATCTTTCTTAAGTGGGGAGCAGAACCCTCAGTGTGAGGTTCCTTGCTTATGTCTCTTAGTTAATTTAAAGAAATCTATAACCTGCTCAAGATCTAGAGAAGTGTGTATCACTTCTCGGTAATTCTCCCTCAGTTTTGCTCAGTACATTCCTGTCTCTGGAATGTCTTTGTATCTGTTGCTCAAGGTTGAGGCCATTTTCTACTTTCTTCAGAAGTTGAATTTCCTTGTCTATTTTGACTTTAACTGAAGGGGAGAGTAAATAAATATGTCTTCTTTTATAAGATTTAACACACATATAGCTTAAAAATTGCATTTTGTGAAAAAGTAATGAATGACAAAAGGAAATTCAACATGTTCAAAAGAGATATTGGGGAAAAGTTTATCTTCTGCCTCTGTTCCCTAGTCCCTAGTCCCAGCCCTGGAAAGAGGAGATCTATAGAATACATTCCTAGAGTGTATGCTTTTGTCAAAGAATATATGTATTTATAAATTTAATAGCTATTCCAAATTGCCCTCCATAGAAGTTATCAATATATATCCTATTAGCATCAAATAAGAGTGTTAATTTCCTCACACTCACCAACATGATGATATATCGAACTTTTCAAAATTTTGCTACGCTGATAGGTAAAATATATTTATAGTTTTAATTTGCATTTATTTTATTAAAATTGAGGTTGAGCATCTTATGTGTTGAAGAGCCATTTGTATTTTCTGTGAACTGTTTATTACATTTGGACATTTTTATTTTGGGTTAATGGTGGGTTTGAGGGGGAGATTGTAGACACCTTTTATGTATAGGAAAATTAACTCTTTGGTTATGAGTAAACAGTGTTTTTTCTCCTTACATTCAATGATGTTTATTTAACTGTGTTTGTGCTATATTTAAATATTCAGAAAGATTTGGTTTGCATGTAGTTGATTTTTTTCTTTAATAGCTTCTGAGTTTTCATATTATAAATGGGAAAATGTTCCCCATTCTGACTCTAAAGATTCTCCTGTATTTTCTTCTTCTAATTATTTTTGTTTCTTCTTTGAAAAATTTGGTGCTGTTGGAGTCATTTTTTGGTGTAAAGATTAAAGTAGGGTGCTCAACTATAGTTTTTCCAGATGCCTGTCCAGCTATCTCACACCATTCATTGAATCCATTACTTTTTTCCTTTGGAATACAAGTTTTATCATATATTAAATTCCTGTATGTATCTGGACCTAATTCATGTTTTGTCAAGTCTGTCATTGACCTGTTTTTCTGTTCATGTATCAGTATCAATTTTTTTTTAATCTAAGCTTAGGATTATATTTAAAAAATACTAATTAATAAAATTATTTTGAACAGACATGTTGAAGGTTTTGGTAGTATCTTCACAGTGATGTTTTAGATGATTCTTCTGGGCATAATCTGCTCATCGTTAGGACTTACGTTTATTTGCTTGCTTTGAATTGATTTTCATGGTAGAAATAAGGACTTTTGGTTGGGTATTCGACGTTCTCTTACCCTAGCTCCCTGGTAATACAGGAAATGAGTACAGATTGGTGGAGGAAATTAGTATTTTTATTGTTGTTCTGGAATATGTTGACACTAATTTAGGCTCATACTTGATAGTTTCATTTTAGGAAGCATCCTCTTTTAGTTAAACTGACCATGGATATTCTCCAAGAAAATATTTGTCTAAAATATTTGTCTAAAATACTTTTTAGATAAATGTATGCATCTTCTGGTAAACTGGAACTTTTTCAGGCACAATTTCAGAGTTATAGAAGCACATCTTTGTTATGATCTTGCAAGTTTGGTAACTGCTTTACTGGAATAGTACATGGAAAAAGATAGCACAGTATGTCCCAAATAAGCACTGGGTATTTCTTTTAAAAAGTCATAATTTAAATTCTGTCTTGAACTTATCAAATACTTTCTTTTAAAATGTATATTTAAAAATTTTTTAATGTATATTTATCTAAGCATTTGCTTTATTGATTCTCCTTCTTTTGAACTTTTCATTTATTTGTTAATCCAACAAATATTTATTTACTGCTTATCTACTCTATACTAGATAATGTTCTAGATACTGATGATCAATGGAGTGTGAAACAGATAAGGACCCTGCTCACTTTGAGTTTATGATCTAGAGGAGACATAGGCATTTCAGGTTATGATCAGTTCTTATAGAGAAAACAAAGTATGATAGTGAATGACCTTGGGGGTAATATCTGGTAAGAAGTCAATGTAGTTATACTTAAAATGTGCTACCATTTATTAGAGAGGCATTATGTGAAAATAAAAAAGTATGATCTTTAGAGTTAGATATGATCCTGTGAAAATCTCAGGTTTTCTACACACAAGCTGTGTGAACTTGAGTAAATTACATAACTTCTCTGATCTTCAGCTTCTTCAACTGCCCTGAGGGGGGGAAAAATAATACCTAGTTTACAGCAGCTTTTTGAGAATTAAATGTGCCCTAGAAAAAAAAACCCTAGAAAAGTATTTGATCTGTAATTGTTGTTTTAAAAATAGTAGCTAAAATATTACTAGCCCAATTGCCTTCTTCATTAAAATTTAAAAAATAAGAAATGTCCCCATGATTTTATTAATCTTAATATCTTGTGCTTAATATTTCAAAGAAAGTATCTTTAAATAGCCATTCACCATGGTGACTGCTAAAACAGGTACTTGTTGGTATCAGCATATTCATTTCCATGAATTATTATTTTTAATGTTTATCTACTGTTGGTCAAATTTTGTTGAGGTCATAAATAACAGAAAGGGAACTAGATTTGTATTTAACCATCTCGACACCAAAATAGAGTTCTAGTACAGAAACAGCAGTAGCACAGTTTCATCTGTTCCACACTGAGAATATAACAGACTATGATTCAGAGATGTTTTAATAGTTGGTACATACTACTTGGGGTCTAGGCTGGGATCCCACTAGGCCACAGACTGGGAGCAGAGCAGGGCCCCAAGGTACCAAGTCTGTCAGGGCTGCTGATGGAGCTCTGCTAGAGGAGATTTGCATAGAGGAGATTCTGAAGCCAAGTTGTAATTGTCACTTCTTAGATAGGCAGCACAATCAAATGCCGTCCTAGGGAAGAGGAGGGGTTATAAGAGGCTAGGAAACTGGGAAGCAGGTAAGTCAGAATAACAAAACTTATAACAGGCCAGGGAGATGTAGCAGGGGTCTGTATACAACAAGAGAAGATAGGAAGGCTCAAGTAACAACTAAAGAATTTGAGATGTGTTTCTCAATGTGGGGTTGCATCTACGTTCCTAATACAGTTCATTATATGTCTATTTACCCTAGAGACAGAGCCACACTAAATAGCACCGATTTTTTCTTCTGTTTCTTCTCTTTCAAGTAAGGAGGTCCTTCTTCTGTCCCAAGTCAGTGGGCAAGGGATTTTACCAAGACCTTTGTCAACTTTGTCCATTGAAATCTACTCTGATTACTGTTGTCTTCCTTTTATGGCTAAATTTTCAGAAGTAACCTGACTCCACTTTCTTTATTTTTTATTTCCTCCTTAATTCTGTTAGTTTGCTTCTAACTCTGTCATTCTATAGACTTTGTTCTTGCTAAACTCAACAATGACTGTCTTGGGGTATGCTCATCTGTCTGTTGGACACTTGCAACCTAATATCTCAAGTATTTCAAATTCAGCATTAATTGAACTCATTATCCACTTCTGAAGTGTAATGATTTTAAAATATATACACATAATCTTTATAGTTCTCCTTTTAAGAGGTGGAGCTTAATTCTCCTTTTCTTGAATGTGGTCTGGGCTGAGTGACTCCTTTCTAATTAATAGAATAAGGCAGAAGTGATGGCATGACACATTTAGGTCATTAAAGACATTGTAGCCTCTTCCTTGCTCACTTTCTTGGATTGCTTGGACTGGGGAAAGCCAAGTGCCATAATGGAAGTATATTTAAGCAACCCTATAGAGGTTCACTTGGAAGAGAACTGAGATCTCCTGCCAACAACTAGTCATGTGAGGGAAGTCCTTAGAACTGCTTTTGTCAAGCCTTCAGATGACATAGCCCCAGCTGACATCTTGACTGCCACTTCATGACAGATCCTGAACTAGAACAATCCAGCTAAACCTCTCATAGATTCTTGACCCACAAAAACTGTAGATAATAAATGTTCGTTGTTTTAAGCTGCTAAATTTTGTGGGTAATTTGTTACACAGCTATAGATAACTAATACACATGGCAAACTTCTTATTCCAGTTATAGCAAATTGTACCCAAACCATGAAGTTCTTCCTTACTTCCCAAAATCCAACTGGTGGTCAAGTCCAGTTATTTCTATTTCAGTATTCCTGTTGATTCAGTTTCTTTAGAACTTTGCTTCCTCGTAGTTTATTATTTTTCATCTAGATTGTTTAAATGGCCCCTTAACAGGTTTCTTGCTTCAAGCCATCAGAGAGGTCATTCTAAAATGTGAATTTGATTGTCTTCTTTGGTTAAATTGTCCTCACTGACTAGGGGTTATCAAGTCCAAACACCTTAGCAATGCAGGTAAAGCCAGTAGAGGTTTGATCCCTGTCTTGTTTTCCAGCTTCATCTCCTGTCTCTCACACAAGAGAGAGTTCAGCCATCACAAAAATGTTGTTTATATTGCTTTGTAGCATTTCAGTGTAGTTTTTAAATATGCAATAATATTTGAAAATTTTATTTAATTTGTTAAGAAAACTGTCAACTTCTGGAGAAGTCAAACTCATGGAGACTTAACTGCCTACATTGCAGTTTGGTCTTATCAAGGTATCCTAATATCTTAGCATTAAAATTCACGATATTTTGGCTAAAATTCAGGCTGCTCCAAATATTGATTACTCAGATATACTATGTAAGCAAGTCACCTGAGATCATAAATGGTCTTTATCAGCATTATCAATGTCATGAAGAAATAGTTTTATATTGTTCCTCATTTTAAATATTCGCAAGTGCTTTTCCCTTTAGTAGCCATTGTATTCCAGAGTGGAAAGCAAACGCTGGTCCTCACTGGTCACACTGCACATTGAGAGGACAGACTGTCCATGACTGTGTTTGTTTGATTCAGTGTTTATCCTTTTTCCAGTACTGAATGAAGATCAGATTATTTATCTAGGTTGTCAACTCTTCTCTGAGAAAAACGGCAGTGATGCAGATTGGCATTAAGCACATCTTTTATTCATAGCAGCTCTTTTTCTTCCTGGGGCCCACGGAACAGGCCCTGCATCCGTGTAGATCTCTGGGCTCCTTCTCCACTATGTACCTTGGCCCCTTGAATTTGAACCTTAACCATGAAAGGTGCAGATTCATTCCCTGCACAGAGGTTTCATTCAATGATGAGTTGAAATTATCTGCTGACTTGCACATACGCTAGCAATTCCTCTTCTACATGGCAGGCCGTTGGCATTCCTTAATGTTCAGAGTGTTATTTGATAGCAGAATTTTGCTATCTTGTTTTGTTTTCTTTCTTACCAAAACATGTATCATTAACTTTGGGGCTATTCTAAAAAATATCTCATTAGTGAGTGTTCTGTATGTGTTTTATCTCTAAGGAGTGCAGCTTTAAATGATGCCTCTCTTGTTTTGGTCTTTTCCTTTGGTGATGAAATGCATTGGTTTTGCACTGAGAAACATTATTTTACGCTTGAGGGATAACTTGATTGGTTTACCAACAAGGCCACTATACCTTATTTGAAAGTGGCATGGGGAAGGCATACGTGGTTTTCTGCCACTATTTCAGAGGCCTCATAAAAACAATAACGCTCTCTAGCCTCGGGAGCAAATGGATCAATGACCCAATAAATTCCAATTTTTCAATATTCACTATAGTACTTTCTATTTGCCTTCCCTTCTTTAACTGCCCATGAGGCATATCACTTAGCATCTCTCCATCTTATATTTTAGTCTTGTTCAATAGTGATCCTTATAATTCTTAAGAGTTGTATTTATATTACTCTCAATCTGACTTTTATACTTCATTGAACCATTTTGTTATATCAAATTTTCTGAACTAATATAATGTTATAAGCTAGAAAAAGATGAAAAATGTGAACTTTAACAAATATAAACACCAGCACACAAATATTATGAAAATTATTGTGAAAACACAATAAGAGACTAAGCAAGACAAATCACATCCTTTTAACTGAAAGTTAACTGCAGAAAAATTGCCAGTACAAGTATAAATTCCATACTTAATGGTTATATTGAGTATAATAGGATTTCAGTGAAAATAATTTTACATTTTATATTTGTGAAATATATGTGAACAAAATTGTTTCACTTGTTTATTTTGAAATTTAAATTCCCAGAGTTCCTTTTGATGTACTTTAGTGCCATTTTTCTTTCATTTATTCAGCCAACATTTACTAAGTGCTCTGCGCTGGGCACTTTGTAAGGGGCAGAGAGATATTCAGTGAATAGCACAGAGTTTTTGCCCTCGAGTAGCTCATGTTTTTGCATGTGTGGTTTTCTTCTGTATCATGTCAGTCTGTGCTTTGCTGCTTATTTTTCTGTTTCTCCTTTTTCTTACCTATTTTGTTTCAGATTCATAAATATTTTAGGACTATGTCCTCATTTTAAATTATTTTGTTCTCCAATCTTAAACATATAATAAACAATTACAGTATTAATCTTTGCGTATGCAGACTTCGAAATTTCATTTTTAAAATTTCAGGTATATTACAATAACACATTCTTGCGAAAATTGAAATATAGAGAGTAAAATATGAAAAGTCTCCATTTACAATCTCTATTCCACCTGCCTTTCAAGAGCCACACACACAAGTGAATGAAAGTGCCTACTTCCTATATTTTTGCTAATACTCTCTTTTAAAAATATTGTCCATATGATGGGTTTAAAAATATCTTACTAAAAATATCTTACTAATTTAGTTCGTGTTTGTTGGATACCAGGTAGGTTAAGCATCTTTTCATATGTTCATTAGTATCTTTTCTTTTGTGAATTGCCTTTTCCTACCCTTTGCCTTTTTTTCTGTGAGACTGTTTGTTTCTTCTTAAGTTAATTTTGGCAATCTATGTTTTCCTAGAAAATTATGTTTTGCCTAGTTTGCAAATCCATATATGTAATTATGTCCTTCTTTTGTTTCTAATTTGGATATCTTTTTTTCTTCCTTGATTAGGTTCATCAGTAATTCTATCCTGTTAGTCCTTTCAAGACACCAGCTTTTAGTTTTATTAATCTTTAAAACCATTCTAAAAATGTTTTCTGTTCTCATTCATTGCTGCTTTTATGTTTGTTCATTTCTTACTTCTATTTTCTGTGGATTTAGGGAAGACCCTTCCTGCACAAAGAAAAGTGGGAGCAGAGGTTCAAAGGTGGTTGTTGGGGTTGGGAAAATCATTGTCAACATCATTCTCTCCTCATCCATCATCACAAATACAGACAGTTCATAATGAGTGAAGAAACAAGAGTCAGGAATCAGACTGATGGAGGTTAGATATTAGCTTTGTTAATAGTGAAAATGTTTGACCTGTGATCATAGTCAGGCTAACAACTTTCCCTTTATGAGTTTAATTGACCAAGAACTTCTTAGAATAACTACTTTTTGGAAGGTTCAGCAAGAAGTCAGTTAGAGTTGAATAAATTAATTGCTCAGAGACACCAAGGGCTACATGGTCTCAGGGGAGTTTAGTCTTTATAGTTCCATTTGGAGACTCAGGTGAAGAACAAAGAAAAATGTGTGATTTGGCAGTCCCTGGTTGGCAGCTGAATGAGCAGGGCCAGAGTAAGGGTATCCAGCAGGATGGTGGGGAGCATGGTGAAGGAAGTGATCTTAGGGATCAGAATGGGCAGGGAGGCATATGAATCTAGCAGGGGAAAGAAGGAACCTGAGATAGGAGAAACCGGGCCAGGAGGGAATGTGGTAGTGAGAAAGATGAAAGAGGGGTCTTTCAGATTAAAAATCTTGATGATAGGAGAGTCATGAGCACATCTCCAAGTATGATGGAACTTGTGAGAGATTGAGGCTGAGTCATTCTTCAGACTCTCTGGGGCTCTTGTTCTTTCCCAAAATTAGTTTAACATCTGCTTTGACACCACGAATCTCTGCTTTCCTATTTCTAGCTAATTAAACAAATTCAAACTTATGCATAGCCTTAGTGTTCTCACACATCCAGGGAGGGAAGTGAAGTGTGGGTGGCAGGTGTATGGCACTAAAAGCAGAGAGTGGTCAGCGCTGGAGTGGGAGGACAGTAGGGAGGGTCTGTCCCTGGAACCAGACATACCTCATGGCTGCATGACCTCTCAAGGTTCCTTGAGGTGTATGAATTTATCTAGTACTGAGGTAATACTTTTTAAAAAGAAAATATATCAGCATATTGTAACTTGTAAGCTGACAAACTGCTTGTTCCTAGCCATGCATTTACAAAAGAGCCTTGCCTTTATGTTTTCTAAGGGAGGGCACGATGAACCTTGCCACATAGCTCCTAAGAAGGCCATCTTCACTAACCACCACTTTCTCAGTGTGGTGTGTCTCCCTCTATAATTATTCCTCTCTATGCAATTTCTTACAGTGAAATTTTATGCTTTAGAGCTAAATTAAAAGATCATCTTAAGAGATGGTTTGGTTAACATAGAAGTCAAGTCCCTCTTAGTAGGAATGTGTGTTTATGCTATAGTCAGACTTTATAGATATTTACAAAGAAGAGATATTTCTATACTACATGCTTATGTCAAATTTAACATTTTATTTAGTATATTAGCATATTCATCATGACCTACTAACTTATCAGATAACTTCTATTTTTACTAATTTTCTGGTAATAAAGATTGGATCTGTTGCTGGCTAGATGAAGCTGAGAAACCCATGAAGATTTTGATCTTTTTTTGCCACAGGGAGTGTATCCTTTCATCCTGTATCATAACAGAGTCTCTTGGGTACCTCTCTGCTATAATGTAGGAGTCCTAAGGACTCTTACTGTGACAGTCTTTGCAAAATTGGTCAAACATCTGTTTGAAACCCATTTTCAGAGTCACTTTCATCTTTTGGCTTTGTCCTAGTTATTTTTAGGTTTGATAAATTTATTTTCCAAGAGCAAAACAGAGCTGTTTTAGGCTTTGATTTTTGGCTAAGGTTTAGGAAATTCTGTTCTGTAGAGAACTGGCAGGTTTCCCACTGAGGCACTTAGGAGCTTAGCTTGCATGGAGGTTTCCTTCAGCCTTGGTCAGGACTCATGATCTAGCTCTTGGAACTAGACCACCCTTGTATTGCCCAGCCTCCACGCAAATGAACACCTCCACATGTCACTGTGGTCCCTCATAGTTCCTGCAAAGGAAGTCTCATCTAGGGTTTAATTATTTCTACAATTAAGAAAGCCTTGCTTGGATTGAATTGAACTTACTTTCTGCAGTGTAAGCCACCAAAGTCACAAAAAATGTCTGATGTTTTCAGGATACATAATTATTATTATGCTTAAATAGTATTTTTTAAGTTAAAAAACTATTACACATTCATTGCAATTAATATAGACAAACCTTAAAAGCATTAAGAAAATTAAAATTTCCTATCATCCCACCACCCAGAGATAACTATCCTTCTGTAATTTATTTTATTTTTTGAAATTTTATTTTATTGTAATAAGATAACTTAACAGGAAAGCTACCCTCTTAAAAAGTTTTTAGGTGTACAACACATTGTCGTTGACTGTAGGTACAATATTATAGAGCAGATCTCTAGAGCTTATTCATCTTGCTTACTGAAACTTTATGCCCATTGATTAGTAATTCTTCATTTTCCACTGGTGACCACTATTCCACTCTTTAATTCTATGAATTTGACTATTTTAGATACCTTGTATAAGTAAAATATTGCAGTATTTATCTTTCAGTGACTGCCTTATTTCACTTAGCATCATGTCCTCAAGGTTCTTTTTAAAGGCTGAATAGTATTCCATTATATATATACCACATCCTCTTTATCCATTCATCTGTCAATGGACATTTAGGTTGTTTCTATATATTGGTTTCTGTGAATAGTGCTGCAGTGAACATAGGAGTGCTAATATCTCAGAGATCCTGATTTCAGTTCTTTCATATAAATACCCAGAAGTGGCATTGTTGGATCATATGGTAGCTCTATTTTTAATTTTTTGAGGTACCTCTATACTGTTTTCCATAGTGGCTGCACTATTTTACATTCTCACCAATAATGCTCAAGGGTTTCAATTTCACCACATCCTCACCAACACTTGTCTTTTTTTTTTTTTAAATAATAACCATTCTAATAGGTATGAAGAGATATTGCAGTTTTGATTTGCCTTTCTCTGATGATTAGTGAGGCTGAGCATTTTTTCATAGACCTGTTGGCCATTTGTATGTATCCTTTGGAAAAATGTCTTTTTAGTTTCTTAGAAGATCTTTTAATCAAGTATTAATTTTTTTACTATTGAGTTGTAGGAAATTAACCCCTTATCAGATATATGGTTTGCAAATATTTTCTCCCATTCTATTGGTTGCCTTTTTTTTTTTAATAATTTTTAAAATTTTCCCGTTACAGTTGACATACAATATTATATTAGTTTTAGGTGTACAGCATAGCAATTAGACTTTTGTATAACTTACGAAGTAATCATTCTGATAAATCTAGTACCCATCTGACACCATACATAGTTATTATAATATTATTGACTATATTCCATATGCTATAGTTTACATCTCCGTGACTATTTCATAACTACCAATTTGTACTTCTTAATTCCTTCCCCTTTTTCACTCATCTCCCTAACACCTCTTCCATCTGGCAACCATCAAAACATTCTCTATGAGTTTGTTTCCATTTTGTTTGTTTATTTTGCTTCTTTTAGATTCCACATTTAAGTGAAATCATAAAATATTTGTTTTTCTTTGACTTATTTCACTGAGCACAGTATTCTCTAGGTCCATCCGTGTTGTTGCAGATGGCAAGATTTCATTCTTTTTATGGCCAAATAAGATTCCATTGTGTAAATGTACCACTTCTTTATCCATTCATCCGTTGATGGACACAGGTTGCTTTCATATTTTGGCTATTGTAAGTAATGCTGCACTGAACGTTTGGAGGCATATGTCTTTTTGTAGTGTTTTGGATTTCTTCTGAAGGCAGCACATGCAAGGGTCTTGCCTTCCCATCCACCCAGCCATCCCACATCCTGTGATTGAAGCATTTAATCCATTTAAATTTAAAGTAATTGTTAATAGATATGTAGTTATTGCCATTTTATTATTCATATTTTTTTATCTTTTCTCTTCCTCTTCCTCCCCTTCCTCTACTCCCTCTTCTCCTTCCTCTTCTTTCTCCCCCTCCTCCTCCTAGAAGCACCCCTAGCATTTCTTGTAATAGTGATTTGGTGGTGATGAACTCCTTTAGCTTTTTCTTGTCTAGGAAGCTCTTTATCTGTCCTTCTATTCTAAATGACAGCTTTGCTGGGTAGAGTAGGTCCTTGCTTTGTATCACTTTGAATATTTCCTGCCAGTCCCTTCTGGCCTGCAAAAGTTTTATTGAGAATTCAGCTGATGGTCTTATGGAAACTTTCTTGTAGGTACCTAACTGCTTTTCTCTTGCTGCTTTTTAAGATTCTCTCTTTGTCTTCAACCTTTGGCATTTTAATTACGATGTATCTTGGTGTGGGCCTCTTTGCGTTCCTCCTGTTTGAGCTTGCATGTTTATTTTTTCACCAGGTTAGGGAAGTTTTCCATCATTATTTCTTCAAATAGATTTTCAATTCCTCACTCTCTCTTTCTCTTTTCCTTCTGGTACCCCGCTGATGCAAATGTTGTTACGCTAGTTATTTTCCCTGAGGTTCGTTAAACCAGGGGTCTCCAACTCCCCAAGCCGTGGACCAGTACCGGTCCGTGGCCTGTTAGGAACTTTGCAGGATGTGAGCAATGGGCAAGTATGTGAAGCTTCATTTGTCTTTGTGGCCATTTCCCAGCACTAGCATCACTACCTCAATTTCACCTTAGATCATCAGGCATTAGAATCTCATAGGAGTACTGGTCTCTGGTGCCAAAAAGGTTGGGGACCGCTGCCTTAAACTATCCTCATTTTTTTTTTCTTTTTTCTTTTTGCTGTTCTGTTTGGGTGTTTTCTGCTGTTATCTTCCAAATCGCTGATTCAATCCTCTGCTTCCTCTAATCTACTGTTGAGTCCTTCAAGTATATTCTTCATTTTAGTTATTGTATTCTTCATTTCTGACTGGGTTTTTTTATTGGTTTTTTTTTCCCATCTTTATGTTTCTTATCTCTTTGTTGAAGTTCTCACTGAGATTGTTGAGCATCCTTATAACCAGTGTTTTGAACTTTGCATCTGGTAGATTGCTTGTCTCAGTTTTGTTTATTATTTTTTTTCTGTAGCTTTGTTCTGTTCTTTCATTTGGGACATGTTTCTTTGTCTCCTCATTTTGGCTGCCTCCCTGTGTTTATTTCTAGGTATTCGGTAGAGCTGCTACGTCTCTTGGTCTTGGTAAAGTGGCCTTATGTAGTAGGTGTCCTATGGGGCCCAGTGGCCAGGTTGATGGAGACTCAGATATGGTGCCAGCTTGTGCATGCAGGCAGGGTGGGGGGAGGGCTCAACAAAGGAACAATGACTTCTGCCAGCACTTCTCTCTGGGAGAAAGCTGCACCTCCAGCCCTCGCCCTGAAGCCACTTACTCCTCCTATGTCCCCTTTTTAGCTACTCTTCCAGCACTGGAGCTCAGAGCAAGTGAGTCTGTCAGTAAGTCTGTGCACAGGCCCTTTAAGTAGAGTACCTGGAACTTCAGCAGCTTTCCATCTCTCTCAGTGACAATCTCTGCTGGTTTTCACATCCAGAAGTTATGGGGACTTTGTAACTGCACAAGAACTTCATTTATTTAGCATACATTTTGCTTTAATCCAAGCTAGCTTTGTTTAGCCTGACAGAACTATGACTCACATTTCATTTTTTCCACTAGATCCTCCTACCTGTACATAGACTATATGTCCACTCCTTTTACCATTAAGCCCTTAGGATGTTAGGTTCTGGTCAGCATCCAGCTCATTTAAGATTAAAGCTTCAGGTCTATCAACCATGACCAAGCTGCAATAACCAAATTTTAAACTAAAATAAGGTTTTAGTCAAACAAAGATAGCACCATGGCCTCAATTATGTCTTAGCTCTGGACTCATGAAAGTGGAACAACAGCTCCACAGAACACATTCCCTGAAAACCAGACAGAACAATGGTATGACTGATATCAGGACCTAATGTCATGTTCAATTGCCCTGTACCTTAGCCCTGGCCAATCCGTAGAGCCCCTGACCCCAACTCCCATAGTAACCATGACCAGTGATTTTTCCCCTTATATAACCTAGCCACTAGAGGCCATCGGGGAGCCAGGTGTTTGAGAGCACTAGCTCACCTGTGTCTCTGGGCTTGGCACCAGTTCCTTAAATAAACCTTTACTTTCTTTGCTGCAATTTCCTGTTTGCATTTTGTTTGACTTGGATGGTTGCAGGCAAATGGACCCCTTGAGTTCTTAACAACTTCTCTTCCTGGAACTAGAACCCTGAGTTGGGGAGCCTGGTGGGGCTGGTGTGGGTCTCTCTTCAGGCAGCTCCACCACAGCTGAGATATCCATTCTCATTTTTAACCACTACACATAAGTGTGCAACCAGCTTGTTCCTCGTGCCTGTTCCTCCTACTAGTGTCGATATGGCTTCTTTTATATATCTTTAGTTTTAGGACACATGTTCAACTAGACTTCAGGCAATTCTTAATGATGGTTGTTTTGTAGTTTAGTTATAATTTTGATATGGTTGTGGCAGGAGGTGAGCACAGCATTTACCTACTTCACCATTTTGACCATGTAGGTTGCCTTTTTACTTAGTTTTCATTGTGCGGATGCCTTTTTAGTTCGATGTATTTCTGCTTGTTTATTTTTGTTTTTGTTGCCTATGCTTTTGCTGTCATATCCATGAAGTCATTACCAAGACCAGTGTCATGAAGCTTTTTCCCTATGTTTTTTTTCTAGGAGTTTTACAGTTTCAGGTGTTATGTTTAAGTCTTTATTTTGAATTGATTTTGTTTATGGTTTAAGATAAGGATCCAATTTTATTCTTTTGCTTGTGGCTATTATTTGGTTTTCCCAACCCTATTTGTTGAAGAAACTATCCTTTCTCTATTACAGATTCAATGCAAATTCTATTAACATACAGGTGGCATTTTTTATAGACATAGGAAAAACAATTCTAAAATTCATATGGAACCACAAAAGAAATCACAAATAGCTAAATCAATCTTGAGAAAGAAGAACAAAGCTAGAGGCATTGCACTTCTGATTTAAACCTATAATCAAAACAGTATGGTACTGGCATACGAATAGACATATTAACCAATGGACCAGGCTAGAGATTCTAGAAATTAATTCACAAATATATACAAATCTTTACAAGTAATCTTTAACAAGGGTGAGAAGAACTACCATTTTTAATATATCAATTTTCTCTAAGTCTTTTTTCTTTGCCTAATGTAAATATGGCCTCCAACTGTATATACCATTTATCATCTATTTTCTGCTAAATATATTGTCATCATTATTCTATATCATTGACTTTTTTACAATATCACTTTTGAAATTGAAATATAATTCACATATCATAAAATTCACACTTTTGAAGTATACAATACAGAAATTTTCTTGAATATTCATAAAGTTGTATAATAGTCACCACTATAAAATTTCAGAAAATTTTTATTACCCCTAAAAGAAATCTTAAAGTTGTTAGCAGTCACTTCCTATTTGTCCCTTCCTTCATCCCACGACAGCCATAACCTACTTTTTGTATTTATGGATCTACCTATTCTGGAAATTTAATATGAATGTAATCATACAATATGCAGCCTTTTGTGTCTGGATTTATTACTCAGTATAATGTTTTCAAGATTCATCTATGTTGTAGCATATATCAGTAACTCATTTCTTTTTTACTTCATTTTTTTTTTTACTCTTGAATAACATTCCTTTGTCATCAGTTGATGGACATTTGGATTTTTTCTACCTTTTGGCTGTTGTGACTAGTGCAAACATTCATGTACAGCTTTTTGTTTGAACTGTTTTCAGTTTTTTGGGGTATACACCAAAGAGTGAAGTTGTTGGGTCACATGGTAACTCTGTGTTTAACTTTTTGAGAAACTGCCAAACTGTTTTTCACAGTGGCCACACCATCTTACATTCTCACAAACAATTATGAGGGTTTCAGTTTCTCCACATCCTTGTCAACACTTGTTATTGTCTGTCTTTTTGGCTATAGCCATCCTAGTAGGTATGAAGTGGTATATTATTGTAGCTTAATTTGCATATCCCTAGTGTCTAATGATGGTGAACATTTTTCATGTGTTTATTGACCATTTGTATATTTTATATTCTCTTTGAAGAAATGTTTCTTTGGATCCTTTGCCTGTTTTTTAGTTGGGTTATTTGCCTTTTTATTATCAAGTTGTAAGTGTTCTTTATATATTCTGGATAATAAATCCTTATTAGGTACGTGATTTATAAATATTTTCTCCCATTATGTGGGTAATATTTTCACTTTCTTGATAATGTCCTTCAATGCAGAAAAGTGTTTAAGTTTTATAAAGTCCAGTTTATCTAGTTTTTGTTTGGTTGCCTATATCTTTGATATAATATCTAAGAAAATTTTTCTTAATCTAAGGTCAAGAAGTTTTTCATTTATATTTTCTTCTAAGAATGTTATATTTTTAGCTCTTACATTTTTGAGATAATTTTTGTATGTGGTATGAAGTAGGAGCCTAACTTCATTCTTTTGCATGTAGATATACAGTTGTCCCAGCACCATTTGTTGAAAAGACTGGTCTTTCACCATTGAATTTTCTTGACACCCTTGTCAAAGATCAAGTGTCCATAAATGAATGTGTTCTTTTCTGTACTCTAAATTGTATTCTTTTAATCTTTATGAGTCTATCCTTATGTCACTACCATACAGTCTTGATTACTATTGCTTTGTAGTAGGTTTTGAAATGGGAAGTGTGAGTCCTACTTTGTTTTTCTTTTTCAAGATTGGTTTGATCTGGGTCCCTTGCATTTCCATAGAGTTATAGAATTAGCTTCTAATTTCTGCAAAAAGAGCAGCTAGAATTTTGATGGAGGTTGCATTGAATTTGTACATCAATTTGAGAAATATGTCATCTTAAGTCTTACAATACACGAACATGGGATATCTGTCATTATTTAAGACTCCTCAGTTTTTTCAGTGCTTTGTAGTTTTTAGTGTACAAGTCCTGCACATATTTTGTTAAATATATGTTTAAATATTTTATACTTTTTGATACTATTGTAAATGGAATTGTTTTCTTAATGTATTTGGATTGTTCATTGTAAGTGTATAGAAATAAAAAAGACTTTTATATGCTACAACCTTGCTAAACAAGTTTATTAGCTCTTTTTTGTTGTAAATTCTTTAGGATTTTCTACATACAAGACCATGTCATCTGCCAATAGAGATATTTTTACTTTCTTTTCAATCAGATGCCTTTTCTTTCTTTTTCTTGCCTAATTTTTCTGGCTAAAGATTCTAGTATAATGTTGACTAGAAGTGGTGAGGGCAGAGACATCCTTATCTTGTTTATGATCTTAGAAGAAAACTTTCAGAGTTTTACCAGTAAGTATAATGTTGGTTGCTGGGGTGTTTTGTAGTTGATTTTTTATCAAGTTAAGGAATTTCTCTTTATTCCTTAGTTTGTTGAGTATTTTTATCATGAAGGTGCATTAGATTTTGCCAGATGCCTTTTCTGTATCTTGAGATGATTATATGGTTTTGTTCTTTATTCTTTTTTTTTAGTAAAATCGCTTTTATTTTATTTTTTAAAATAATTTATTTTTAATAACAGTTGGCATACAATGTTATATTAGTTACAGGTGTCCAACTTCATAATTAGACATTTATATGACTTACAAAGTGATCACCCCAATAAATCTAGTACCCATCTGACACCATATATAATTATTACAATGTAATTAACTATATTCCTTATGCTATACTTTACATCCCCTTGACTATTTTGTAACTACCAATTTTGTAACTACCACTTCTTAATTCTTTAACTGTCTTCACCCACCCCCAAACTCCTCTCCCATCTGGCAATCTTTATTCTATTAATATGATGTATTACATTGACTATCAGGTGTTGGACCAACCTTGACTTCCTATGATAAATCCCACTTGATCATAATCCTTTATATATGTTGCTAGGTTTGGTAGTTATTTTATTGAGGATTTTTGCAGCTATATCATGGGAATATTGATATAGTGTCACTTTTAATGGCCGTATAATATTTAACTATGTGGATATATCATAATCTGACCGATTAGACTTTTAATTATTTTCTTTATTGTCATTGTTATAATCAAAGATAAGCTTTAACTCTTGCACATCATAGGATACATTCCTACAAACGGAATAACTAAACCAAAGGTTATGCTCAGATGTTCATCTC
This sequence comes from Pteropus vampyrus, assembly GCF_000151845.1. Taxonomy (NCBI): domain Eukaryota; kingdom Metazoa; phylum Chordata; class Mammalia; order Chiroptera; family Pteropodidae; genus Pteropus; species Pteropus vampyrus. Next base: position 8,225,193 of record NW_011888825.1, on the reverse strand, counting down.
GTCTTGTCATTGGTATTTACATTTTGTTTATAGTTTCATTTATTTATTTATTTATTTATTTTAAATAATATTATTGGGGTGACATTAGTTAATAAAAGCAAATAGATTTCAAGTGTACAATTCAATAATATATCATATGTATATTGCATTGTGTGTTCACCATCCAAAGTCAAATTTCCTTCTGCCACCAAATATTTGATCCCTCCCTTACCTCTATCTACCTCTCTCTATAGTATTTTTTTTATTTGCAGAGGGTTTTGACTTTCAAGTAGTCAAATCTGTTTTTTCTTTATGTATTCTGCTTTAGTATGTGGGTTCAGAGAGGCCTTTCTCACCGTGTCAAGATATATAATCCCCTCTATTTTCTTCTAGCTCTTATAACGCTTCTCTTTTTTTCCACTTAAATCTTTAGTCCATCAGAATTCATTTGGGTATATGGTGTGAGGTAGGAGTCTATATTTTTTTCGTAAATGATTAGCTAATTTTCCCAGCGCCATTTAAAAAACAATGAATTTTTTATCCTCAGATTAGGAATGCCATCTTTATCATAACCTAAATTCTTCTTTTGGTGCTTTGTTATGATTCACTGATTTTCTTTCTATTCCTGAACCATACCATTGTAATTATTTTACTTTTCTCATCTATTTTAATATCTAGGAGTACAAATCCACTTTCATTATTTTTTTTCAAGAATTTTCTTTTACAGAGAAGAATTAATTATTTTATGAGGTGAATTTTATGATAATTTATAAAGAATTTTTTCACACTTCTAGTCCTATTAGAATTTTACTGAAATTACAACACATTTATAAAATTATTTTGTGGAGAATGAATATCTCATTTGGAGAACATGGTACGTTTTTTCATCCAGTCCTCTTTTTTATCATTCGGTAAAATGTTATAGATTTTTTGAGGGTGACTGCAATTTTCTTACCAGATTTGTTCATAAATATTATATATATATTTTACTTTGTACATAGGATATTTGTTTAGCATGAAATAATCTATCTCATTATATAATTTTATTATACAATTTCATATCTACTTGTTTTAGAAAATTTAGAAGATACAATGTAAATTTAAAACATAAATGACCCACAATTCCAGGGATAATCACTGTTAATTAACATTTTGTATAGATCCTTCTATTAATACATTTACAGTCCAATTGGGGAAGTAAGACAGGATCACATGAAAGTCTTAATAATCCAAGTCACTAGTGGGTGACTAGCTCATACTTTTTTGTTTATCCAGCATTTTTCCTTTTGGGAACTACTCTTCTCATAACTAGAGGGGTCTCAATCACCTGTGTCCCTCTCTCTGGCCACTGGGTTGGACAATATCACACTAGGGTTTTTTCTGAGGAGTGTCTTCCTTCTGAGTTCTTGAATTCCAAAGACCTCTATCCTGGAATGCTCCTGGGAAAGGTTTTCCCATCCCAAGAGTTCCTGTGTTTGAATGAAGTGAACTTAAGGGAGCAGAGCCAAGAGATAATGAAAAACAGATTTCCAGTGACATTAGCACCCCAAGCTTAAAGCCAGCTTGAATTCATCCCTAGACTTTCCAGTTCATCAAGACAATAAATTTGCATTTTACTTAAGCAAGGTTGAATTGGAATTCTGTCATTTGCAAAGTCCCAATCACTACCACCTTCAGTGTCTGTGCCATGCTGCCACGCACTGGAGAAACACTCAGATAAAGTAAGTCCCTGTATGCCCCTGACTCTCGAGAAGGTGGATATATCTGAGCGATGGCAGGTCCCAGCATTATGCCTCTTGCTTTATTTAAGGCAAAGAGGGAGGGCCACCAAAGGTGGCAGCATTTGCCAGGGGGACGTGGGGCCAGAGTTGTAATAATACTCCTGGATGGGGAAGGCCAGCACTAAGCTGTGTGAGGACAGCTCTTTACTCTGGTCTGTGATTAGAATGGCAGTCTGCATGTGGGGGATGGAACTATAGTGAACATCAAGGATTCAGTGTCACTGAGGCTCTGCAAACTCATATGCCTGCTGAGAGCCCTCTGCCATGAAAGAACTAGGATGCTTTTCGTACCTACTATCCAGTAAAATAGCAATTAAATTCAACTTATGGCAGTGACTAAGCTCAGCCTAGCCCTGATGACTCCAGTTTTTGGTGAGTGTGGATATAATACATGTAGCTTGTTTCCCTGCAAAAAATTTCTTCCATTTATTTTTCCCGTGCAGCATGCTTGCTTCCTGTTGGCAGGAGATCATTGTCATTGGGCTTTCGGGCTACATGTAGTGGCAGGGCACGTGGACCCCAGATTTTCTGAGAGTGCTCGTATAATTTTGGAGCTCTCTGAATTCAAAATTAGGTATAAAAGTATTTACTTAGAATGAAAAAGAAATTCTAACAAATTACCAGAGCCTTGGAGATCCACATGCCTTACCTCCAAGATCCCTTGAGTCAGCTTATCGGAACTGCCTGCTTTGAAATGCTTCTTGATTGTTACCGGAGTTCTCCATCCTAACTAGAACATTCTACAACCTACAGGTCATGTAAGTGAGGGGCCCTGAGGCTTCAGGGCAGATTCATTTCTGAAGAACAGATTGGCTATTTTTTTTTTTCTTTATTCTCTTTGATATTTCGGGGAGCAAACAGGAAGAAACTAGTCAGTGTACATCTCAAATCCTTATGTTTTAGAGAGATACACATTAAGTATTCAGGAACCAGTAGGATAGAAATGATTTTGTGCTCTGTGTGCTGTGTGTGTGTGTAAGAGAGAGAGAGAGAGAGAGAGAGAGAGAGAGAGAGATTATGAGAGAGAGATTATGAGAGAGAGATTATGAGAGACTATGAGAGACAGAGGGAGAGGCTGTCAGAGGCCCTGGAAAGCAGAGCCCGCCTGCTTCCTGAGTGAAGCATTGCTCAAATGCTTACTGCCTCAGCCTCTTGTGGTTTTCCTCCCTGGCCAGCACCAAACGCCAGAATAGTGTGGCTGACTTGCTGATCGAGGTCAGCAGCTCCAGAGAAGCACGAGAAGCAAAAGGTTTTGCAGTAAGTACACAGTTAGTTATTATTTAAGATAGGGATGGAAAATCTTAGAATAGCTCTATCTGGGGGGAGAGGTTCTTTGGCTTTAGGTGTACTGTCAAACGTACCCAGTGGATCTTGATATGACTAAGGCATTATTATTAATACATTCATTTGTGGTTCATGAACTAGATAAGCTAATATTACATGCATGTTTTTGGGGGGCCAAAAATGAATTTGAAACTCATTTTCCGACATCTTGAAAAAATAGTCTTTTTGTATTGCCTGTTATTTTTTCATCTTGCAAAGTTAGGATAATTAATGCTAACTGAAAGTTTAATGTATACCGTTCTTTGGAAAAGAAATCCTCTCTACGGATACTAATTACTAGCCGTGTGGAGATCTATTTTTCACAACTAAGGTGAATAAGGCTTTCTGTGCATTCTTCTTACCAGGTGTGGAAAATCTAAAGTCCTGTAGAGAGAACTGCCCACTTGACTGGTTCTTAGGCCCCCAAAGGTTCTAGAGCCTTCTACCCCTGAAGATCAGCACTTCGGAGTATGCCTTCTCATCTAACGGAGGGCCCAATAATGTCCCAGTGCTTGCTATCTGGACCAAACATTATGTTTAGGAGGCCTACATGGCTGAATTTCAAAGATATGACAAAGATAGAGGCTTTTCTAGGAAGTTATTTTTTATTTGGTTTCTGTGTAGGCAGTATTTTGTCCTACTCCTATTAGCCCCCATAAGGGATTCAAACTATTTTGAAAAGTCTCTTCACCGCTCTGTTTTCTAGAAATTAAGTTTGAGATTTTTATTTCCTTTTTCCACTGAGCTAATTTCTTATTAGAATAAAATATTTAGCCCAGTAATATAGGAAGTCCATATTTTAAGTTTACTCAAGAAATGTGATTCCCTCACCTAATTAGAACGCAAATGTAAAGACATGCATTTGCTTCTTCTACTTTAGTCGTCACTAATATGACTCCGTTTGTTCCTTTACAACTAAACTCCATAGACTATATATTTTTACATGGTTCTAGTTTAGAGTAGCCGTTTCACTTCCTTTAATCTTTCTCTTGCCAACTGAGTTTATATGTAAGTGTTGTCTGTTCTTAGCAGGAGAAACCCACAAAAGTAGAGGAAGTCAAAATTAACAATACCAAACTTGCAGTTGAAAAAAAAGCCACTCCATGTGAAGTATCTTTTCCTCTCATTTTAATTTTAGTTTTAAAACGTGAAATCTTTTTAATAATAAAAATAGCATTTTTGAGTGCTTACTGTTTGGTAGGTACAGCAGTCAAGTTCTTCAGAAGCATTATCTCATTTGATTCTCACAGTAGTTCAATGAGGTGTTTACATTTATAATCTTCACTTTATAGGTGAGCAAACTGAGGCATAGAAAGGTGATGTAACTTGGTTAAGGTTAGTCAGATAGACTGGTGGGTAGAATGGAGTAGCTGGGATTGGAATTTAGGTCTTTTTAAATCCAGAGTAAGTTAAGAAATTAGAGAAAATAATGACTCAATCCCATGCCTTGAAACAACTTAAAATCTCAATATTTCTTTCTACCTGTCCAACTAGATATTATAGTATAAGATTTTTTATACTGGTTTCACAATTATTTTTAAGAGTGTATAATGTTCTAGTAAGTCATTTTTCTATAAATTACTTAACTATTTATTCTCTGTTCTTCAAATTTGCATTGCTTTTCTTTCTCCCTTTCTTTCCTTTTCTCCCTTTCTTTCCTTTTCT
>NW_011888825.1:8201651-8220395 GCF_000151845.1 Pteropus vampyrus | reverse complement strand
TCCCTCCCTTCCTTCCTTCCTTCCTTCCTTCCTTCCTTCCTTCCTTCCTTCCTATTATAAGTAATACTTCAGTAACTTTCTTGCCCATACAACTTTACTCATGCTTTTGGACTAGATCTGTAGACTAGATTCTCAGACATGGGATTACTGGGTAAAAAATACATGAATATTTTAATGGTGCCTTGTACGCGTTGCTAAATTGCTTTCTGTCGACACTCCATGAGAGAGTACCAGCTTAATTTATCCATTCCACCAGTGACAGTATCATAAAAACAAAAACAACGATAAAAGACTAGGCAAAAACAGGACCCCTCTTTTGTAATTTTGCATATTTTTAAATGTAGTCAAGCTGAATATTTTTTTCACACACTTATTTACGAGTTGTACTTATTCGTTCATTTATTTATTAGGATTTTATTGCCTTTCTATTATTCATCAATTTATATGACTTTTTAATAAGATTTCTTTGCCATATTTTTTGTCAGTTATTTTCCCCAGACTATTATATACCTTTTTAAAATGAGTTTTTTTAGAAACATGCAGCCATTTAACATTTTTATATATCTAAGTCTGTCCACTTTTTTTTCTAATTCTTCTTACTTTAGTGATCTAAATTATCCTTTTTTAAGGAATTTTTCCTTCTAGTTTTTACTTTCATGGCTGACATGAAAAGTGGATTTAAACTAACTTAAAAAAATTATGCTAAGCAGTTTTTCCAATACCATTTATGAGCAATGTTTGTTCTCTAATATTTTATAATTTTGTACTTTTATAACTTCAGTTTTTCTGTGTTAAATGATATTTCTGGATCATCTGTTTTATTTACAGGAACTAACTTTCTGTGCCATTATCAAATTGCATTAATTTTTGTTGTTTTATAATGCGTAGAGAGAATGAGTTGTATGAACTGACATTGAGTCAAATGAAGTTTTTAAAAATTCTTTATCTATCTATCTAGCTATCCATCTATTTATTTATTTATTTATTTGTCTATCTATTTATTTATTTATTTTCTCCTGTCTACCTTCCCCCTCCTCCCCCACTCCCTCCCCTCTGGTAACCACTAGTCCATTGTCTATGTCCATGAGTCTCTGTGTGTTTGCCCTGTTCATTTGTTGCTTTTAGTTTTATATCTCACATATATGTGATACCATGTTATTTTCAACTTTTTCTGTCTGACTTATTTTGCTTAGTATGATTATTTCAAGGTCCATCCATGTTGTTGCAAATGGCAGTATTTCATCTCTTCTTATGGCTGAGTAATATTCCATTGTATATATGTACCATAGCTTCTTTAGCCAATCATCTATCGTAGGACACTTTGGTTGCTTCCATGTCCTGGCCATTATGAATAATGCTGGTATGAACATCGGTGTGCAAATATCTTTACGAATATGAGTTTTCAAGTCTTTGGGGTAAATACCCAATAGAGGGATTGCTGGATCATATGGCAGATCCATTCTTAGGTTTTTGAGGAAACTCCATACTGTTTTCCATAGTGGCTGTACCAATTTGCAGTCCCACTAGCAGTGTATGAGGGTTCCTTTTTCTCCGCATCCTCTCTAGCATTTGTTATTACTTGTGCTGTTGATTATAGCTATTCTAACAGGTGTGAGATGGTATCTCATTGTGGTTTTGATTCGCATTTTCCTAATAGCTAGCGATGTTGAGCATCTTTTCATGTATTTGTTGGCCATTTGTATGTCCTCTAGGGAGAAGTGTCTGTTCAGGTCCTCTGCCCATTTTTTGATTGGATCATTTGTGTTTTTGTTGTTATTGAATCATATGAATTCTTTGTATATTTTGGATATTAGGCCCTTATCAGAGGCATTGCTTGCAAATATATTTCCTATTTGGGTGGTTCTCTCTTTACCTTGTTGATGGTTTCTTTTGCTGAGCAGAAGCTTTTTAGTTTGATGTAGTCCCATTCATTTATTTTTGCTTTTACTTCTCTTGCCTTTGAGATCAAATTCATAAAATCCTCTTTAAGTCCAAGGTCCTTGAGTTTAGTTCTTATGTTTTCTTCTATGCATTTTATTGTTTCAGGTCTTATAGTCAAGTCCTTAATCCATTTTGAGTTAATTTTGGTGTGTGGTAATAGGCAACAGTCTAGTTTCATTCTTTTGCACGTGGCTTTCCAGTTTTCCCAGCACCGTTTATTGAAGAGGCTTTTCTTTCTCCACTGTATATTTTTGACTTTTTTGTCAAAAATTCAAAATGAAGTTTTGTTAAGAGCATGGGCTCTGGAGACAGATCGCTGTCTTTATTTATGTCCCTTAGTCTTATTAATTGTAAAATGGGAATAGTCATAGTGTCCACTCTATGGGTTGTTGGAGTGAGGAAATAAAAGCTAAATTTAAAAAGAACACTCAAAAAGTATTTGATGTATATAGATATATATGGAGAGTATTTAACTTATCTATGTGTGTTTTTATATACATAAATGTGCATTATATATTTCTCATATAGAGTCAAATGTGTCATTCTTTCCCTTTATGGTCCAAGACAACCTTTCATATAATCTTGGGAGACAGAGGAAGAATTACACATTTGACTCTATATACATTAAAAACTTGGTACACTGAGAGACAGGCAAGTGACAAATATATGCAATGTACATACCACTATAAAAGAATTCCTGCAAATCAATTAGAAAAAGATAAACATACAAAGAAAAAATAGGAAAAAGCAATTTATAAACTGCAATTTATACTTATTTTTATAAACAGGTAATTCACAGAAGAAATGCAAATGGCCAGTAAACATAATATTCAACCTCACTGAGGATCATGGAAATGCAAATTGAAATAATAATGAAATATCATTTTCCCTGCAACATATTGGGAAAAAATGAAAACATAAATAACATACGGTGTCAAAGAGAATATACAGAGATGGGCACTGGCAGTCACAACTAATAGGAACAAGAATTAGTGAAGATTTTACTAATGGTAATTTTCCAAAAGCTACCAAATATAAAATGTGCATACCTTTAATGTATCTTAGAATAGTACTTTACTGTACTTTAATGTATCTTTTTAGGTAGGCATATAATCGTATTTACCTTAAATTTTTTATTATTCATGTTAAGAAAGCTAAACTATGTATTCGTGTGTATATAAAATTTATTTTTTAAAAGTACTAGACATGTAATATCAAGCTGTTTACTATGTTACTTCTAGAGAAGGAAATAGAATTAGAGCAAGGTCTCTTTCACTTTTTTTTTAACTTAATTAAAATTTTTTTTAAATTACAGTTGACCTTCAATATTATTTTATGTTAGTTTCAGGTATACAGTATAGTTGTTAGACATTTATATAATTTACAAAGTGATCCCCCCGATCAGTCTAGTACTCACCATGCACTATACATAGTTATTACAATATTATTGACTATATTCCCTATGCTGCATTTCACATCCCCATGACTATTTTGTAAGTACCAATTTATACTTCTTAATACCTTCACCTTTTTCATCACCCCCTAACCCTCCTCCCATCTGGCAACCATTGAAATGGGCAATGGTCTGGGTTTTAAATGTATCTATGAGTCTATTTCTGTTTTGTTTGTTCATTTATTTTGCTCTTTAGATTCCGCATATAAACGAAATCATATGGTTTTGTCTTTCTCTGTCTGACCTATTTCACTCAGTACAGTAATCTTTTTGTGTATCCATGTTGTCGCAAATGGTAAGATGTCACTCTTTTTTATGTCCAAGTAATATTCCATTGTATATATGTACCACATCTCTCACCTTTTGCTAGACATACTTCTGTGTTTGAATTTTTTATGAGTCTGTATTCGTCTATTATTTGTGTAAATAAATGAATAGACATTTTTCCAGAGGTAGGAAAATTTTAAAGAGCATGAACCTACATGTAAAGGCTCAGGATTGAGAAAGTACATGACAAATTTTAGGAAGAGTGAGCATTTGGGGGACAGTGTTTTAACATTCTCTATGGGTTTTAACTTATGTTTAGGAAAAGAAACAAGAAACTGGTTGAGAAAACTCAGTTTGAGAGGCATAGAGGCAAAGTTGCTACATTGATAAGCACTGACCTCTAAACAGTTCGGTCCCTGTTTTCATGCTACATATAAGCCATCCCCACAAGCACGACTTGTAGAGTCCACCCCAGACTCACTATGCTCTTCACTTCCCTTTTCAGATGTGTTCCTTATCTCTATTTTAAAAAGCCATCATGCAGAGTTCAAAATAGCCATCCATCTTGTTATTCATTTAGCAGCTTTCTAGCACCTGGTTCTAGCCAGGCAGTGTGGTAGGCCCTGTGGAAACAAGGGTGAGCAGAAGAGAAAATGTGCCAGCTTATGGGTGCAGCAGACACATTAAAATTGATTGTGAGCATTGCTATGAAGCTACCAAATAGGGGGCCGTAATGGAGAATAATAGACAAGAGCTCCTGTAGACGTGTGCTCAAGAGGGGGCAGCCATGAGGCTATTCTAAGAAGATGGGTGAAACATCAGCATCTTCTTTGAGGCTCCCTCTCCTTTGGCCACATGCTACCACTTGGAAACTCATGCTGATTCCATCACTCAAATCTCTCAAATTTCACCCCCTTCTTTTCATCCCTACTGCCATTTCTTCATTCCTTTCACTGAGACTACTGTTTTCCTGATTTTAGACATTTAGTTCCTCTTTTCACAATTTTTTGCCAGAGCCACTTACCATCACTTACTCATTAAAGTTCCTAAAGCTGACTTACATTATTAACATATTTTAAAAGGAAGCTTTGTAACTTACTGTAAATGAGAAACAATGAAAATGAAATAATGCTAACTTTAAAAGTTAAAATAAAACGTTGTTGGTAATGTGGTCTGTAAGGCCTACAGGGTTGCTCTGATCACAAAGTGATGCTACATATGGAAAGAAATGTATTAGGTTTAGACATTTAGCCAGTAAGAAAATGACACTCTACTCAGTGAATTTAGGGAGGATGCTGCAAGAAAGATATGAAATAAGAGGAGACTGGAGAGCACTTATTTATTTTGTACAATCACAAGAGTGAGGTAAGCCAGGAATGTGCGGCAGCCAGGGAGACAGGGTCCCTCTGAAACAGCCTTGGGAGCCACACCTGGTGCTGCAGTAATGGGCCTCCTTGTAATGAGGAGAGCCTCGAGTGCCTGAAGGAAGTGACCTAATCAGTGGCCCCATAGGGAGGCAGCAGAGGATCTGGGGAGGGATGTATGCAGTCAAGTAGAAAAAGGGCGAGTTCCTAGGGCAACGGTCTGGGTTGTAAATGTAAGTGTTTACTGAGCCTTCGGGCTTGAGAACCTCTCTGGTACCCACTGCATGCCAAGATCTGTCATTAATTTCATTGATGGAGAGGTCTGTGCATCAGTAAAGGAAGGATTGCCAGAGTCCTGGAATCACCTCTGCTACTTGGGAGCCTTGACTACATGAGAGGAGCCCAAACACTGGGAGGTGCTGCAACAGTTTTTATGAATTGCTATGGCCTGCTGACAATTCGATCATCTCCTTGGCCATTGCCAGGAGATGACGGGCATTGACGGGCTCAGGGCGGTGAGGCTTGGTCCCCAAGGACTCTCTCCTGCTTTAGCCTGGTGCCATAAGGCTCCCTCTTGCCGTCATTTCTGCAACCACAGAGTCTTTGAGTCTCCCAGGCTTGCTTTCCTGCCACAGTATTTCTTTCCCTTATCTTTCTATTACCTCTGCCTGTCTATGTTCTCCACTTTCTCATCTAGTTAATGCCTATTATCCTGGGAATGTCTTTTCCTCACGGAACCTTCTCAGGCTTTCCTCCCTGACTTGATCATACTTTTCCTAGGATAAGCTCTAATAGCACTGTGTGACCCCCTTGAGTTCCAGTTGAAATCTTGTATTTTCAGGACTATTTGATAGTCACCTGCTCTGGACCATGAACCCCAGCTGAGCAGGGGTTATGTTTGTCTATTCCTGTATGTGTTGCCTTCACATTGCCTGAGACACAGCATGTGCTCCAGAAGGGTCTGTTGAGTGAACAAACGGATAAAATGGTTGTCAGCTATTGGATTGTATCAGCTAGCAAATCCCCATGATTTCTTTTGGGCCTGACTTTCCTATTCCCAGTGCAGGGAAGGGCAAGGAATGAAGGGGGAGCAGGAGGAGAGGCTGGAGTAGTAAGGACCTGAGGGCAGTATTTGTGAACCATGGTTGCGAGGGCTTGGATTTTACTGGATATAGGGGCCTGTGGGAGGATTTTGAGCAAAGGAGTGACAGGATCTGACCTATGTTTTACGAAGAGTGCTGTGGATAAGGGTGAGCCAGGTTGGAAGAAGATTGTGTGCATTAGCAGTATAGCCTGCACGGAGAGTCAATGGCATATGGCCCTTCTGGTTGTCAGGATACCAGTATTTGTTGCTCTGGTCAATGCTCTGACTTTTCACAAAAGAGCCATGATGTGTGGTTTTGAGTATCTCACATTAAAATTACAAAGAGAACTTTTAAATTAACAAATATTTGATATCCCAGTGCCTGCTTCATGGTCTTGCCAGCTAGCTGCTTACTTCAGTCACAGACAATACTGAATTGCCATCAGTCACATGAGGATGAAGCACTCTGGCCTACAGAGTAAAGTCTAAACTCCTTAACCTGGCTTTTGACCTCCACGGTCTGCTGCCAACCCTTCTTCCAATATTCCCTACAGCGCTCAACCACTTCTGCCAAACTAAACCAAGCTCATGTACACGTCCTATAATACACTTTACCTGCCTTTGGGTGTGCTGCTCACCTTGAAAGCCCTTTCTTCCAGTGTTCACTTATCAACTTCTCCCCATCCAAACTGTACGAGTTCGCCAGGGCTACCATAACAAAGTACCACAGCCTGAATGGCTTAAACAATGGAAATTTAAAAGTCCAAGATCAAGGTGTTATCAGGGTTGGTTCTTTCTGAGGCCTCTCTTCTTGGCTTATAGATGGCCGTCTTCTCCCTGTGTTTTCACATGGTCTCCCCTCCAGGTCTGTGTCCCAATCCTTTTCTTATGACATCAGTAATTGGATTAGGGCCCATACCAATGATCTTGTTTTTCCTTAATTACCTCTTTATAACTTCAAGTACAGTCATATTCCGAGGTGCTGGGGTTAGGGCTTCAACATATGAATTTGTGCCGGGGGCAGGGCAGTTGAGACACCATTCAGCCTATAATAAGACTTAAGGTCAAATACCACTTTATCCTCAAGCGTCTCCCTCTTTTCATGCATCGGAGCCTGTCAGTGGACTAACACTGTTTTTTAGTATTCATTCATTAATTCATCAGAAATACCCAGAAACACTTATTGAGCACTTTCTGTGTGTAGGGATCCGCTTGATTTCAAATATCCAGAGGCGAGAAATATGGCGCCCACTCTGGATGCTTAGGTAAGAGACAGACAAACCAGTTAAAGCGGTTATAGTGCAGCATTACGGGTGCCAACGTTAAAAGGAGGGGTATCTAATCCAGTAGTGGATCAGACTGAGCAGAAAGATTACTTAGTCAGGGATGCTTCAGCTTAGCCTGGAATGATGAGTAGGAGTTAACGGGCTGAGGGAATGGGAGAATGTTGCAGCCAGGGGGTGGAATGTGTGAAGGCTTGGAGTTGCAAGGTATCTTGGTGCTTTCAGGGAGCAAACAGTCCGGTGCAGGAGCAGGTCTCTGCAGTGGGTGTATGAGAGAATGGTTAGAAGTAGGGCTGCGGGGTGGGTGCGAGGTTGTGAGAAGCCTGACATATGGAATTTGGTCTTCATCCTGAAAGGGGGGTGGTGGTGGAAGGTTTTTAAGCAGACGGGGGACATAAGTGGGTATATGTTTTAGAAAGCCTACTAGCAGCATGGCGGCAGACGGTGGAATTGGCCTTGACTATAGGTAGGGAAACCAGCAGTAATTCTGATCCCAGTATGATGTGAAGCACTGGGAATAAAGAGCAGAGGAAGATCAGGAGATATTTTGGAATTCGAGTTATAGGACTTGATGACTGGCTAGATATAGAGGGGATGAAGGACAGTGACAGGATCCTAATCAGTTTTCTAGATTCTGAGTCTCAACAAATGCCTCATTTAAATGTGCAATTTAATGACTTTTGGTAAATGTATACACCCAAGGAACCACCACTACAAGCAAGATATTGAACTTTTTCATCACCCTAAAAAGCTCCCTTTGTGTCCCCTTATGGAAAGTCTCTTTCCCAGGTATCAGTACCCTCCCCACCCCCTGGCCCCAGGCAAGCACTGATCACCCAGCCTTCTGTCACTCTACATTATTTTTGCCTCTTCTAGAATTTCATATCAATGGAACCATATACTATGTAGTATTTTTCCAGGTGTGACAACTTGATCCAGGTGTTACAACTAGGAATTTTATAAGAAACTGCTACACTGTTTTACAAAACAGCTATACCATTTTGCATTTCCACCAGTAGAGAATGAGAGTTCCAGTTGGTCTATATCCTTGCCAGCACTCGATTTTGTTTTCTTTTCTTTTAATTTCTAGCATATATAGTAATATCTCCTTGTGATTTCAATTTGCATTTACTTAATGAATGATGCTGTTGAACATCTTTTCATGTGCTTACTTGCTATCTGTATATCTTCTTTGACAAAATATTTGTTTAAATCTTTGACCATTTTACATTGAGTTGTGCGTTTTGTTATTATTGAATTTTGTGAGTTTTTTATAAATGCAGGAATCAAGTCCTTGATCAATTTTGTATTTTGCAGATTCTTCCCTTCTAGTCTGTGTCTTGTCTTTTCATTTTCTTGACAATGTCTTTTGAAGAGCAGAAGCTTTAAATTTTGATGAAGTCCAGTTTATCAGAGTTTTTTAAAATTTATTTTATAGACCATGCTTTCAGTGTTGCATCTGAATCTTTGCCTAACTCAAAAAGTCACAAAGATTTTCTCCTGTTTTCTTCTAGCACTTTTCTAGTTTTATTTAGGTTTCATGTTTAGGTCTATGTTCCATCTTTAACTAATATTTATTATGGACCAGACACTGGGCCCAGAGCAATGGAACCATAGAGGAATGAGACAGAGTTTTGCTGAAGGATCATTTGAGGAGTTGAGGATGGGAGACAAACAAGTCAACAGAATGTTAGACTGGTATAAGGGATGCTGTGGTTGTTCACTGTGGTAGAGAAGCTGGACTGTTCCTAGGACAAGGGGCCAGGAACTGAGTTTTACAGGACAGCAGGAGTTAGGTTGAAAGTGGGAATCAGGGGTGGGAAGCCCTTTGTTCTGGGCATCAAGTGACCATGGGGAGGCCTGGAAACTAGAGGATATAGAGCAGCTGCCAGTCATTTGCTGGGCTGAGGTTAGAGTGCAAGGCGCCCGGTAGGAGTGCGCAAAGCATGCTGTGTGCCTTACCCTGAAACAAAGAGAAGGTGGGGGCGGCTTATAACACAGCTCTTGCAGTGTTCTTTGAGGGACAAGGGGACTGTCTTTCTTCACTGAAAGTCAGTTAGACACATTTGTATTACAAAAAGCCCATCCTTAGGGAGCAACCACAGTGCTTGCTGTTCCTTATTGTCTTTCGCACCCACTCTAGGGATAGATCACACTCCCAAGCACCATGCTAGGGACACGTAAAGATGAGGTAATCCCAGGAGCAGGCTATAACATTATCCCTCATATTTGTAGCTATTGTATATATTTAAAACACAATACTAGAAGCATGGTGTGCTGGGGAAAGATAGGGCATATTCCAGGCACTGAATAAATTAACCCTGCAAAGCACAGCAGTTGCTTTCATTAGCCAGCTGGCACTACAGGAAAATAGCTAAAGCCTGTGGGTTAGAAAAGAATATTTCAGGAATGCAAAAACAAAAAAGAAATCAGCTGCATTCAGTGATTTAACTTAATCCGGTAACAATAAGGAAATCCAGACCAATGGCAGATTCTCATAGCCTGTGCAAAGGATAGGCTTGCCAGTTACTCAGAGCGGGTATCTACCATGACTCTAGGGCAACCAGGGGGACGATGTAGATGCAAGTTTAGGTCCCTGAACCCTCTATGCCCATAGAAGCTCTAGAAAAGTTCTATCTTCCCTTCATTTATTCCTGGTAGTCCCAAGAGCTAACACAGACTGCTAACAGGCTCAACTGCTATGTGGCCTCTCTCTTCTGTCCCTCCCCTTCCCCCACCAGGGTATTTTCTAGAATGGCTGTGCACTGTACCCAGGGCCTTCCTATCCACCACCTTGCATACACCTTTCCACAGTTCTTGGGACCACAGAAGCCCTGGCACACTACTACTCCACCACCACTGAGTCCCCCACCACCATGGTTTCTTTGTAACTAGGAAATGCCAGAGAGCCAAATCTCCAGGATGTTCCCAAAGACACAATGGGTACAGTGGGAGACTTCAGAATTTCTTAAGGAAAGAGCTTAAGAAACGTTGTCTTGCTGGCCCAATTCCTGCCTGCCTCCCTCATCCCCTACAATGAGAGTTCTCCCAGGAAGCTCTCTAGTTCCTCAGACAGACAGACTGCCAGCCAGACAGGGCTCTCCCAACTGGCCTACCAACATACCTGGGCTGCAGCACTCAACATGGTTGGGATCCAGTTGAGACCCTACTACTCTGAACTCTAAGCTCTCATGACTTAGGGTTGCCTTTTCAGATTACTGTCATTATAGAAAATCCGATTCTACCTGGCAGGGGTCCTTTGTGAGTCTGTCAGAAGCCATAGGCCTCTGAAGGTACCATATCAGAGGAGAAGACTGCCATCTTAGAGCAAGAATAAGAAAGGAACCAGAGTTCAGTCTTGGTTTTTTGCATATATAAGTTCTATATTTTGCCAAGTTGAACATTTACTTTCATTATTAAATTGGTTGTTCCCACACCCCATATACATACTGTCAGAAACTAGCCCAGACACCTCGGGCATCCTGAGGGTACCCTGTCTCTGATGTGGTGAGTGGTACAGATGGGTGATGAGGAACGAATAGGGATGAATACGTATCTTTCAGGGGAATAGAAATTAAGCAGTTGTGATTAAATTATTGAAGGGAAAACAGGTCATTTGAGGAAGTCCCATCATGTAACTCATGGACAGCACTGGCTAGAGAGCCTGTTACTATGGTGGTGGACTATGATGGTACGGAAGAGTTGATGCCAGCACTCTCGCCTCTGAACTGGAATTAGGGATGTGGGTGGGATACTTCTACCACAATTCTTGAATTGTTAAGCCACTTTCTCAGCAAGGGGACTTGTGAGATGACCCTCTGTAGTTTCTACTGTTAAGTTCCATTCGCAATATACATTGTGCAGCACATGGAGTTTGTGTGACATGTGGAGGCTGCCTCTCTTGAGTTTGCAGAGCTGGTGCATCTTCCTTGTTTATATTTTCCTTTGGTCCAAAGGCCAGTGTGGCTAAAGTATAATGAGCTGAGGAGATAGTGGATATGGTGAGGGGGCCTACCTCTGCACCGGGGTCAGGGACTTTTGTCATGGGAAGGGGGATACCTTTTTGTATCTACACTCAGCAGTGCTGGGAGAGAGGGTTTTTCCCCTCCCTCCTGGTCTCAACAGTGCAAGTGCACAGAAGCATGTTTGTGGAGGGCATTGGGGTTTTGCTGGGTGGTGGGGCAGAGTGCCCTGCAGTTCTTGCATTGTTCTTAGAGGAAGTAGAACAGAATGAGTCAGAACTGGCCTGCTGCCTTGGACGCTGTGCCTGCTGCCTGCCTGCTGCCTTGGACGCTGTGCGACTGACATCATAAGGCTTTGCCCCTTGTCCCTCCTGACTTAGGGGTTTCAGTTAGGAAAAAAGAAACAGAAAAGGTTAGGAAAAAGATTAGGTACTTAGACTAGATACTTGAAATCATTGGGTCCCTAAATCTGTGGTTATCATCAGCTACCACTTTTCGAAGCATCTAACATATTTATTTATTTATTATTATGTTTCAATTGAGGTATCTGACATCTTAAACCATAAAAATGTAAAGTATTATATACCATTACTATGAAAGTAGGATATATACCAAAAATTTTAAAAGCCATCATTCAGGAATAAATTCAGGAAACGAGATGAAGCAGTAGATGATTTTAGAGATTTGGTGTTGAATAATTTTAGAAACTCTTTCTCAAGCATTTTATAAGTAAATGAGATTAATTTTTATAATTCTTACATGTCATCGTGAATATTATTTCATGGTAATAATACTAGAAGGCACTGTATCTGTGGCAATGGAGTTCTCATCCTGAAATCAATTTGGGGATTTTTTTTTTTTTTTGCAGTTGTTTAGAGACATTTTATAAGTCTTACAGGAAAAGGATTGTCATTCCTTTATAGTTTCATTTTGTATTCACCCATTAATTCAGCACCTATTTAGTGAATGTCTCTCTTTTTTAGGGCTCCATACTGGGGCTTGTGTGCCTGTCTAATGAGGGAGGGGCAGGGAGATAACCTGCACACAGGCAGACTCTAAATATTCATTAGGTGATATTTATTATGCACTTACTATATGCCAGTCACAGTATAAACATCAGGAGCACTATGATGAACAAGGCCCTGCTGACACAGAGCTTCCCCCGTGATGAAGGATTATCTGCCAGTATCCAATGATGGATAATCAGTGATGCTAATAGTCTTGGTTTGATGATGAAGGCTCTGAAGAAATGAACAGGGGTGGGGTGGGGCAGCTACTCTAGAGAGTGCAAAGAAAAGGCCTCAGAGGAAGTGCTCCTGAGCAGAGACCAGCTGAGGGGAAAAGAGTCCACTTTGTGAAGAGCTGGGGAAACATTGCAGGCAGAGGGAACAGCAGGTGTAAAGCTCTTCTTTGGGAACTAATGGGCACATTCAGGGAGCTGGAAGCAGCTGCGTGACTGAGGCATAGGAAGCAGCAGGAAGCTTCAGGACTGAGATGATTACGGTCCCGATAGCCTAAGACTTTTTGAGGGTCATGACAGAGTTTGGATTTTCATTTTAAATGCAGAGAGAAGTCATCAGAACGTTCTACTTAGGGAGTGTCATGATTTGATTTGTGTTTTTAAATATTTTTAATAATTAAAAATTTTAATTTTGGTAAAAAATATATAACATAAAATTTACTTGTTTTAGCCATTTTTATGATTTATATTTTTAAAAGATCCCTCTAACTCATGGACATGGACTATAGGCTAGTGGTTACTAGTGGAGTAGGGGAGAAGTGAGGAGGTAGACAGGGTAAAGGGGGCCAAATATAGGGTTTAGGGGGAGGGCGAAGTGGTAAAGGGACTCAAATATATGGTAGCTGAAGGAAACTGAACTTTGGGTGGTAAACACACAATAGAATATACAGATATCAAATGATAATGTGTACTTGAAAATTGTATAATCGTATTAACCAATGCTACCCCTACAAACGTAATTAAAAATTAAAAAAAAATTTTCAACCTAAAAATAAATAAATAAATGAATGAATGAATGAATGAATGAATGAATGAATGAAAGTCCCCTCTGGCTGCCATGTGGACATTAACTGTAGTGGGAAAGACAGACAAGAGCAGAGGCAGAGAGACTGTTAGGATGCTGCAGCTCCATGTGGGAGGCGGAAGTGACTCTGCCAGGAGCAGGTGGGGGACATGGACATAGATGTGCTAGAAGAGAGCTTCCAAGTTTTCTGGAGGTTCAGAGATGGGAGCATCAGAAAGGCCTGTGAGGGGATAGAATATCCATGGAAGGAGGCCGCAGAGGAGAATCTTGGGGGCCACAAGATGAGGCTGAGTGGAGAAGATTCCAGTTTGGCTACACTACAGGGTGGGTGGTCAGTATGGTGTAGCCAGGGTCAGCTGGGAAGTCTTTTAATTTGGAGCAGGAAGGAACATTGGGCCCAAGCTTGGGTGCTCACTTGAAGTGGGTCCCTGTGAATGAGGTTAACAAAGTCTCAGTGTCAGTGTCATTGTCGTAAACCATGGCGACAACTGCTTCATGGGGCATTTGGGAACATTAGAGTAAATCATATCTGGAAGTCAGCACATAGTCAGTGTTGATCAGTGTTAGCTTAAAAATAAGTTAAAATGAGAGGTTTTGAGCAAGGAGTGACCTATCCCAGTGGAACTTTGGAAGTATGTCAGGAGTCAGGGAGGGCATGAGCTTCAGGAAGAACTCCTGAAAGGGAAAAGCGACAATTGTCACCCAGGTCTTTGCTGGAGAAAAGACTGGGCTCCAGCAGGAAATATTGCAGAGCCTGAGCTCCCAATCTGGTCAGCAGTGGGTTTGAGAAACAAGAGCCCCGGGGAGGAGTCCGAGATGCCTTTGAGGTTTCGAGTCTGGGAGAGTGAGAGAAAAGTGTTCTGATAATAGAAATGGGAAGTTGAGAAAAACCGGTCGGTTATTCAGAGTCTGTGCTGTGCACTGTACTTGGTCATACAGGCAAATGCCAGGAGGCTGTTCTCTGGGAAGGACTCACAGGCCAGCTGTGCAGCAGGTATGTTGACAGACAAGCCTAGGAGCCCTCATGAGGCTCTTCTAGACTGGGGACATTTCTAGAGTGGGGAGACTCTGGCACTCCCTCAGAAGGTGGCATTGAATTGAGCCAAGCCAAGGGGGCAGGGCGGATATCTGAGCTTCCTGTTTGCCCCTCCATGTCTCCTCTCCATCTCTCTCCACCAGCTCATAGACACCACATCAGTGGGCTTCCCTGTGAGCCAGTGAGTTGCGGATTGGAGAGAGGGGAGGAATGAGTTCGAGGCCTTTCTTTCCCTAGCGCCCTATTAACTGAATCTCCATGAATCAGTTGCATTTCTCTACCGAAGGCCACAGCTTCTGCCTCTCCTCCCAGTTCTTTCTGGGTTCCACCTGCTTCATCCCCTCACCCCTGAAGGCCTAAGAGAGATAACGGTCCTCACTTGAGGGTTCTGCACCTTCCTGACTGCTCCTCCAAACCCTGCCCACACCCTTGTAAATGGTTCCTTTCTGAGCTCTTCTCAGTTTCACAGCTGATATCCCAGGCAGAGGCAGGAGCATGTGCAGGGACCCAGAACTGGGACTGAATATTATGGCTCAAGATGCTTCTGCTCAAATAGGTATGAAAGCCACCAGAGCCCTCCTACACTAGTTTTTGTTTTGTTTTTCTTGTCACATTTTTAAAAATTGCGGTAAAATACACATAGTACAAAATTTACCATCTTAAACACTTTTAAGTGTACAATTCAGTGGCAATAAGTACATTCACACTGTTGTGCAACTATCACCACCACCCTTCTACAGACCTTTTTCACCTTACAAAACTGAAATTCTGTACCCATTAACCAATAACTTCCAGTTTTCCTCTCACATTCCCTGACAACCACCATTCTTCTTCTGTCTCTATGAACTTAACTAATTTAGATACCTCATATAAGTGGAATGATACATCATTTGTCTTCCTCAGCAGTTTATTTCACTTAGAATAATGTCCTCAGGGTTCATCCATGTTGTGTGACGTGTCAGAGTTTCTTTCCTTTTTAAGGCTGAATAATTTTCTACTGGGAGTATATACCACATTTTGTTTATCTGTTCAGCCATCAATGGATACTTGGGTTACTTCCACTTATGGCTGTTGTGAATAATGCTGCTATGAACATAGTGTACAGGTATCTCTTTAAGACACAGCTTTGAATTATTTGGTAACATGCCTAGATGTGGAATTGCTGGATCATATGGTAATTTGATTTTTTTTTATATTTCCAGGAACATTTTCATACTGTTTTCCATGGCGGCTGCACCCTTTTACTTTCCCGGCAACAGTGCACACGGGTTTCAATTTCTCCACATCCTCTTCAACATTTATTATTTTCTTTCTTTCTTTTTTTTTTTAAATAGTAGCCATCCTAATGGGTGTGATGTGGTATCTCATTGTGGTTTTGATTTGCATTTCCCTACTGATTAATGATATTAAGCATCTTTTCATGTATTTATTGGCCCTTTGCAGATCTTCTTCAGAGAAATGTCTATTTAAGTCCTTTGGTTTGGTTTTTTGGTTGTAGAGTTTATATATATAAATATATGTATGTGTATTTATATACATATATATGTTCTGGATATTAACCTTATTTTCATCTGCTTAGGCTGTTTTAACAAAATACTATAGACAGAGTGACTTAAACAACAGAAATTTATTTTGCTAGAATTCCAAGATCAGGGTGCTGGCTGGTATGGTTCTTGGTGAGCGCTCTCTTCCTGTCTTGTAGATGGCTGCCTTCTCACTGTGTCCTCACATGGCCTTTCTTTGGTATTCGCACAGGAGAAACATCTCTATCTTCTAATAAGGCCAGCAATTCTATCAGATTAGGACCCACCCTTATGACTTCATTTAACCTTAATTTACCTCCTAAAAGCCCTATATCCAAATACAGTTACACTGGGGATTAGGGCTTCAGTGCATAAATTGAGTTGGTGGGGGTGGGGGTGTGGGTGGGGACATAGTTAAGTCCATAGCAAACCCCTTTGCAAACATTTCCTCCCATTCTGTGAGTTGCCTATTCACTCTGTCGACTGTGTCCTTTGATTCCTAAAAGTTTTTAATTTCGATGAAGCCTAGTTTATCTATTTTTTTTTCATGTTGCCTATGCTTTTGGTGTCATGTCTAAGCACAATGTCATGAAGCTTTTCCTCTGTGTTTTCTTCTAACAGTTTTATAGTTTTAGCTCTTACATTTAGGTTTTTGATCCATTTTGAGTTAATTTTCTTCTAAGTATAAAGTAAGGGTCCAGTTCATTCTTTCGAGTGTGGATATTCAGTTTTCTTAGTACTATTTGTTGAAAAGGCTGTCCTTCCCCACTGAATGGTATTGGCACTACACTAAAGTTTTTATTTTTAGCTACTCTTCGATAGATCTTTTCAAACTATTCCTATAGAAAAAGCTCTTGAAGTATTTCATTTCAATCTCTTTTTCTACTGCCTTGGCTCATTTTCTTGTGATTCTTTGTTATGAAGCCACATTGTAGGTAAAGAGAGAACTACTGATTAGTGGTCATCCTCTCTGTGGGATGCCAGCTGGTTGGTCCAGCTTTGGAGACAGAAGGATGGCCTGGGCAGAGATTCTGAGCATTTGGTCTCAATATAGCTCTCAGATTAGAGCCTCTCTCTAGGGTCTGTGTTTCATATTTAGTGACTCAACTCCTCCTCTGTTTCTTATTCCAGATTACAACCTATTTGTTATGAATCTCTGCCTTGTGGCAGCATGTCACAGTTTCTGCAAGTTCTTATTCCATTTTCAAAGTTTGTTTACAGTTTGAGATGGTGTGGTTAGTGATATATGAATGTTTTTTTTTTCTTTATGTTTTTTTTTTTTTAATCACTTCTTTGTTCTTGTTTTCTTTAAATGACTTCTGCTGATGGGATAAATGAATTTTAGTTTGGCGTTTTCCTTCTGATGCTGTGTGGAAATCTGTTCTTTTCTTTATTTACTGGGAAGGAATTTAAGGCTAATGGGATGATTTTTCATCTCGAGACCACAGGAAATAATAAGCTTTGAAACGTTTCCTGTGGCCTCCAGCTGAAGTCTGAGATTCCCTCAGCTGCTCCTAAACTAGATTTTCAGCATTAACATTTCAGTGTTAGATGGGAAACGAACCAGGTGCCAGTCTAAGAACCAGTGACCCAGGACTCTTGTTCTTCCTCTAGAACTGAGTTTATTAACCTTGACTACTGACATTTTAAGCCAGATGCTTCTTGTGGGACAGTCCTTTGGGTGGTAGGATGTCTAACAGCATCTCCTGCTCTACTGGTAGCACCCCCAAAGTTGTGATAACTAAAACATCTCCATACATTGCCAGATGTCCTCTAGGGGCAGAATCATCACCCATCCACCCCCAGCTTAGAACCACTGCTGTTGAAGAGGTCATGAGCAACCTAGGCACACACTCTAAAAAGCTCTAGCTAGATATTTTCAACATGTTGCTCACTTACATTCTATTTCCTGCTGAGTCCCCTGGTAATTGAGCTATGTGAACATTCTTATTTTGTTAGTTCTCTGACTTGAATGCTTTAGCTTTCCGCTTCCTGGCACTTATTGTACTTGTAGTTGAGACTTCAGTGCCCTTTCCCACTTCCAGGGACTCATTTCACGATGGCCCAGAAGTGTTTCCCAGTCACCTTTCTGTTTTCTTGCCTTAAAAGGGTAATAAAGCGTAGGCCTCAAAACAACCCATCCAACACAGGCTCTGAAGGCAGCGATTAATTAAGTAGCAAAGTAACATGTTTTGAAGGAGCAGGAGACCTACACAGGGACTCTGACTCTACCCAGCGCCCAAACACCTCATTGTATTCCTAAAATAGCTGTTCCCTCTACCCCCCTTCTCTCCCTCTCTTTCTTTTCTATTTTATGTATGCAGTTTATGAGTTGCAGTTTAAATGTAACCCTTACACTATTCTGGAGAGGAAAGAAGCTTGGTAAGAAAATAAAATATTTGAAAAATTTAAAGAAAATACCCCTGCAAAGACCCTCTCCTCACCCCTATGGAAGTGAGTTCCTAGATTTAACTGTAATACCTTGACAAGTTTGATCCTTTGAGATGGTTTAGGAGGATTTTTAGAAACCAGGGAATTAATCATTGAAAACTTTTCTTTTTCATTGTCTTGGACTTGGTCAGAACTCATAAACTAATTTTCTGTTACTAATTCATATCTATTACGAGTATTATGAGTATTAGTCACCCAGCATTCACACCTGTGTTTATCTTTCAGCAGCTAGGATGTATTAAGGCTGGGGCAGATTCTAATGACTGTAAAGTATCTTTTTTTGGTGTTTATTTTCCTCCCTAAGTCCCCTCTTTCACGTTTCCAAATGAACATAG
>NW_011888825.1:8188051-8199611 GCF_000151845.1 Pteropus vampyrus | reverse complement strand
GAGTCCTAATAAAATTAGTTACTCTATAGGTTTTAGCCTAGGAATTCTTTCATTGTCGCTGTAGAAACCAGCATTAAAAATTGTGAGTCAAGAAAGAAAAACAATTGGTGCTAAACATCAGAAAAATATACTAGAAGTAAATTGTTTTTTTTAATACAGAATTTAAAAAATTATCATGATGCCTGGAACCAAACTGAGACTAATAAGGTTCTGAACCAATCATATGACTGAAATCATGAATCATTTTTCTCAGAAACACTATAGAAAACAAACTGCAAAGTCTTTAAAGAATTATTTTTTCCTGCAGCCACATTCACACGGCCGCTAGGAGAGCAGTGCTGCGGAATGCATTCCAGGACTGTCCAGCCAATCATTTTAAGTAGAAATAGGAACTGGGTGGCCTTGGCTGACTGTCAGTTGAAATGGTCTCCTCTGGCCGAGAAAAGGAGACAAGAACAGGAGGAGGTCACAGCCTGAGCTAGTCTGGGGAGGACGTCTGTCGTTTTTCTCATAGGTTGCTAATAGAGCGTACTGGGGATGTACTGGGGACGTACTAGGATGATGTGATAAGGAAGGAGGCCCAGGGCTGCTTAACATCAGCCACCATCCCCCAGGGGCAGTTACTTAGACCCCCAGGTTTTGTGTATGTGGTCACTGGAATTACCTGTCACGTATTGGTGTTTCTTAAAGTATGTTTTTCCATTTGTTTCTGTGAAGGATGGAGCATTATCTGTGGTTTTGGTAATCTGTCTCATATTCTTGGTCATAAGAGTCCATGGGGACAGACAGAGTTAGAATTGGATCTGGATGAGACCCTAGAGGCATTTAATCCACTGCCATTTTGCTACTGATGGAAAAATCAGGCTCAGAGGGATTAAGAGATGGCTGGCCACTTCACTCAGGAATAACAATGCTGATTGCTGATTGTAGGAGTCAGGCTGCCCTCCACATCTTCATATGTGGATTTCCCCTGTAGGTCTTTAACTGTATTCCGCTACTTTGAACAATTTTGCTTTCATGACATATTTTAGTTAGGGCAGTAACTCTGTCCAATAATGTCAGGTCTGACCCGATTAAAATATGCTCTGTTAATTTTAAATGATATCTATTTTTGTCCAAAAGAAGAAAAGAAGCTGTGCTTCTATAAAATCTACTTTTCAAGTAATTCATTGATACCTATTAAAAATTAGGTAGGTTGTTCCATTGTCAGTCCTAAACCTGCAAGGCTTATGGACATAGTATGTCTTGACTCAAGATGACTTATTTTATATGGGGAAATATATACATAGTATATGGGTAAATAGTAATACTATTAGGTGTTAGGTGTCCCTGACTATTAAGAAGCCATCATTTGCTGAAAAGTAGTGTTAGAACATATGTTTTCATAGTTTGGTAACAGCTGTTGTGAAGTTGTAAAAATTAGTCTAGTGCAAAGGTATTATCTTGGGACCAGAACTCTATTTGCAGACCAATTATAAGTGCTAGTTCTCTATGGTAACAATGCTGAACGTGGAATATGGGGGTAACACTCTGTGATGTCTCTCAGCAGCCTCAAGTTGTGGACATACATGTTTTTCTCTTCTCTTCTACAGAAAAATAGACCCACTTGACAAACATGAGGAGTGCAGCCAAGCCCTGGAGTCCAGTCACCAAAGCAGGGAGCCATGGGATCGACCGAGCACGGCCCCTCCCCACAGCTTCTTCTGGCATGAAGAGTTCTAAATCTTCAACCTCACTGGCTTTTGAGTCCCGGCTCAGCAAGGTATAGACTGAAGCGCACTGGGCAAGGCAGCTGGGTGTCCAGTGTCCCTGCTCAGGAGGACTGAAATGGGCAGTAAGCAAAGCTAGTGGCCTCTCAGGGCTGGCACAGAGGCTCTAAGGAAGGTCCCAGGGGAACCAGCATATCTTGACCTAAAAGAACAGAGCAAAGGTGGTATAGTAGGATCTCCTGGGGTTAAGAAATGAAATCTGCAAAATGTTTAATAGTAATTCCGATCCCCTGCCCTGGATTATGTGGACTCTCCAGTCAGAGTTTTGCCCCAGCTCCCCACTAGATGGGGGTCAATTCTCCACTCTCATCTTATCTGACAGTCAGCAGAGTTAACACTATTGGTTAGGCCCTGCGTCTGGGAGTGCCTGTCTCCTCCCTCCTGGGCAGCACCTTGGAATCTCCACTGCTGGCCCCTTCTCCTGCCCTGGCTTTCTAACACTGGGCGAGCACAGGGCACAGTCCTTGAGCCTCAGCTCTTTTCTAGCTATGCCACACTCAACACCTCCTTTACTACACTGAGATGAAATCAGAGATAGTGTAACTACCTATACACACTACCTATAAAAGGAAAATATCTTATACTTAAATAATCCACATTTCCATCTGTGTATGCCTCAACGTGACCATGCTGAAGGATCTAAGATGCTCCTTAGAACACTGTGGATATGACAGCTACGATGTGGACTGATTCATGGTGGTTGTGTCTATGACTCAAATACCATGAAGGATATTGACAGAGTGATGTTGAACACTCTTGGTAAATTTCTGAACCAAACTGCAGTCTTCCCTTGTTATTCTTGGAAAGTTCAGTGTATCTTAAAGCTATGCAAGAGGTACATTGTTTTTTATGTAAAATGAAGGGATGCTCTAGGCTCAGATAATAATAAAGTGTTCCACCCATGTAAATGTCTGTGGATTATGTGAAAATTGTGTGGGATATGGGACAATTCTTTATGCCATTCTTTCGTCACATTCATCAGAGGACATATAGGTTCTTTGTCCTCCCACCTATTAAATATCAGTAGCACCTCCAATCATGATGACAACTGACAATGTCCCCATGAATTTCCAGCACACTCTCTGAGGAACAGCATTGTCCCTGTTGAAAGCGACTGTTCTAGGTGATGGTGTCCATTCTCATGAATACCATATGTGCATAACGTGCAAATTTGTGTCCTGACCAGGGCCCCTCCAACTGCCTTTGCGACATTGCCTCCTAAATGCCTAAAAGGTACCTCGAATGTAACGGCCAAAACTGAATCTTGATTCCTTCCCAGCTGAGTCTCACTCCCCCTAAATCTGCTCCTCCTGAATCTTTCCATTTGAGTCAATATCAAGTCTATTCTTTTGGTCTCTCAGGTCAGATCCCAAGGCTTCATCCTTGAACACTTCTTTTCTCATGTCCCATAGTCCATCAGCAAGATGCCATCACTTCTACTTTAAAAATAGAAGTCAGCTCCAAGCAACTTCCACTGCCTCCCCCGAGACTACATGGGTCATGCTACCACCTTCCTTGCATGGACTTCCCAAATGATCTCTGTGCTTTTGTCTTTGCACCCTACATTCCATTCTCAACAGATACTAGAGTGGTCATTTTAACATGTATCATGTTACTTTTCTGCCTAAAACCTTCTAGGGGCTGTCCGCATTCACTCAGAGTAGAAAGCAAAGTCCTTGAATGGCCATTGATGCCCTGGAGATCCAGCTCCATTCCCTCTCAGACATCATCGCCCTTCTCTCCGCGCTGGCTCCCTGAGCTTTGGCCACAGGGTCTCCTGGTGCTTGGTGGCACTGTCCCTCCAATGAGCCAAGTGCAGGCTTATGGCAGCATGTTTGCTCTTCCCTCTGCCTGGAGTATTCCTCCCCATTCTGCATGTCTGCCACTTCTCCTTCAAGCATATGCTGAAATGTCACCCTATCAGACGTCATTCCTGACCACTCTTGTAAAGGGCCCCTCGGCCTCCATTTATCGTCCTCACCCTGCCTTATTTTCCTTCCCTGCTCTTACTACCATCACATATACCTGCTTGGTTAGTGTCTGTCTCCCTGTGGCTAGAATGTAAGTTCCATGAGGACTTTATTGTTTGTTGCACAGCTCTGTCCCTCATGCTTACAAAAGCACCTGCTACCTGGCAGGCACTCAGGATTTACTGAACACCCAAGTCCACCGGCTCTTCCAGGCATGGCAGTATGACAAGATATTGGAACACGAAGAGCGTGCGCTTGGAGTGGGTCAGACCAGGCTGAGTGGGGATCCTGGTTCTTCCCCTTCTAGCTGTGAAACCTCAGGCAAGTTACGTAGCTGTCCTGAACTCTGAGATGAAAGGAAATGTGGAAAAACTATCCTACACATAAGTTTGTTTATTATTTTATTATCCTGGAGTAGACCATGACTTCCGTGATTTTTGTTTTAATTATATTTGACCTATAACAGATTTGGGAGACATCTTTAATTTAAATTTTAAATGAATACATAAATTTCCCCAATAACAGACCAGTAGGGGACATGTTAAAATATTTTTCAAAGCACTGTTTTTACAAAAAGGTCTAAAGCTCAGGAGTGTTCCCTGAGGATAATGAAGAGTTAGTCGCTTCTGCAATTGATAGGTAAGCATTTGGGAAACTTGTTCCACAGAGAAAATGTCAAGGGAAAAGTAAATATCATGTTAGAGACTTTCTGCTCTTATTTCTGATTCTTGGGACCTCCAGGCCTAACTCTATGAAAGAGGATGATAGGGCTGGAGGGAAGGAGTGGAAGAAAGAGCTGCGCCATGGCTGCACCTTTCTAGTTCATCATGTTCCTCTGCTTTGACTATTCTCTCATGTCCATCTTCATTTGTGGGTAGAAGAAGAAGACTAAAAATCCAGAGAACAGAAGAGGAAGAGGAAATGGTGATGGACAGAAAAGCAAGTCAATTATTTCCCCAGTGTTTTACTATGAAAATCTGCAAGCATACAGGGAAGTCGAATTACACAGTGAACATCTTACTGTATTTGCTTTGTAGTAAATGGATACATATGGGATGGATAGATATATTTCAACTGGTCAAAAATAGGAAAACAAACAAATCCACCAAGGTAGAACAAAATACCCTGCTTTAAATACCGACCCAATCTGAAGGAGCAGTGAAAGAACAAGGTGCAACAGGAGCCCAGATGGGATGGGGATAAATCTTCCTTGTGCTAGTCAAGCCCAGCACAGGAAAGGAGAGCAGGCAGTGCTCTGACACAGGCAAGCTACTTCATTCTAGCCATTTATAGGCCAAAGCTTATTAGTCAGGACTTTCTTGGTATCAAATAACAATATCGGCTTGAGCTAGCTTCAGCAGAAAAGAAATATGCTGAACAGATCCTAAGGTTCCCATGTCACTGTGGGCAGGGCAAAGGTACAAGACTGGAGCTCAGAGTGGCTGGGACCAGGGACTGGAATACCTGGGACTCTCTCTTTCTGTTGTTTATCTCTGCTTGCCCCTGCTTCTATGTCACCTACTGACATCTAGCCTTCTTCTGTGTGTGTGTATGAAGCGTGGGTGCCATCATGCCTAAGCCTCTCACTTCCCTTGGAAGGCTTGGCTGCTGCTTTACTTATTTCTGATTTGCTTTATTTAAAAAAATGAAGCAAAAAAATTGGGAAAGGTCTGCTTGGCTGAGCATGAGTCATGTATCGATCCTACCCAGTCTCCTATCTGGGTCAGGGCCCCCCTCTCCTTACCCAGAAAGCAGAGTCTTATAGTCTTATAGTTTAGGCATGTTCTATAAAAGTCTTGCAGACCCCGTCAGTGTTTGTAATCATTCTGAGGGAGAGCTCTAAACCTGCACTGCCTAGCGCCGGACCCACTAGCCATGTGTTGCAAACAAGCCCTTCGAGTGTGGCTAGTCAAAATTGAGAAGTGCTTTAAGTGTAAAATACAAAAAAAAATGTAAAATACCTCATTGATATTTTTTACATTGATGATATTTTGAATGCATTAGGTTAAGAAAGTATATTCTTAAAATTTTACCTGTTTTACTTTCATAATGTGAGTAGTAAACAGTATAAAATTATATATGCTGCTCATATTTTATTTCCATCAACAGTGCTGCTCTAAACCATTGGTTCTCAAAGTGTGGTCCCCAGACCAGCAGCATCAACATTGCCTGTGAATGTGCTAGAAATGCAAATTCTCAGGCCTCTAGACCTAGGGAATAAGAAATGTGGTGGTGGTAGTGGGCAGGTAGGGGTTTGGGGTATAGGCAGCAGTCTGCATTTTAATAGACCCTCCAAGAATTCTGATGCACTCAAGTTTAAGAACTACTGCAACCACGACATGTCATCTACTTTTAAAGACTGGCTTATGTTATGTGTGATGATTTGAGGGTTTTGGATTTCCTCCACTATCTTTGTGGAATTGAGAAGAATTTCTTAGTTACTTTAATCTGTGAGCTATTTAAACTTTTCCGTTTTGTAAGCTTTCATGTGCAGGTGTTTGGCATCTTAAATATCAGTGAAACAGTTAGTGAAAATACTTACTAAAAATATCAAAGCAACACCGACACACATACCTTCTTAGGGATCTTCTGTAACAAACCAGAAATCTCAAGTGATGCCGAAGCTGCATTCAATGACCAAGAAACAAAGCCAAAAATGCAGCCATGAATAGAGAAAGAATGAGAATTAGTAACTGAGACTAGGAGCTTTTTGAATCTGATATTGCATCCAAAAACTAGTGATAGAGTAAGAGTAGCTTCAGCTGTTTGCTTAGGAGGACAGGGAGAATTGGTTTTTCAACTTTATGTCCTGCTTGCTGAAAAAGCTTCTAAGCAATAAATCTTTCTCAAATGGAATTCTTTGTGGAAAGTACAAGGGAAATGAAGTGCTACCTAGACTCCTCATGCTGAGTGGTAAGGAGATTGCACACTCTTGGCCTGTAGTACATCTTAATTATCCCTTTGCCTAGTGAGGAAAGGATCAGATCTGTTTATATTACAGACTGGGAACATGAAGTGGGAAGTCTTCCCACTGCTTGCCGACTCCTGTCCTCCTGTCTTCTGCTGCCTCTGCCTGTCAATTTGACTGAGAACCAACCTCTTATGGAGGAGGGGGTGGGGGCAAACTCTACCCAGGCACCAAATAGGTGGAGGCTGTGGTGGGATTGCAGAGGCAACTTTACCCCTCTGGCCCCAGCTGTCCTCTCATTTGTTGGATTCCCTGTTCTGGTTTGCAGATTGAGCCTTTGCACCTGGGCCTTTGATGTACAGTTTGCTGATTTGCTCTTCTTGTGTTAGACTTACTGACTTTAGTAAAGTAGGAGAATCAGGTAGAAGAAAGCAGAACCATGTGCATATCATTTTTTTTTTTTTGAGGTGTTATCTGGGGAATTCTCAAAATCTAAAATCAGAATTGATTTTTTTTTTTTTTTTTGGTGACCTGGGCATGCTTCTAGGCAGAGTGAATAATATTTTTTTGTTGTTCAGAAAAGTTTGCTGACTTCATGAACTATTGTCATTTAGTATGAAAAACATTACACTTGTGACCTGATGGATAATTTGAGAGGCTGGAAAGCTTGGGTACAGGAACCCTTGTTCTCTGAAACATAAAAACAGTTATGGAGTCCCTGTAAGGGCAATTGAGTGATATCTGTGTCAACCTGAGGGTCATATTTACTCCTCTTGTTAAAATAGGGGTCTGTGCTGTTGGCCAGAAAATTTAGTAATTGGAAGTGCATGCAAATCATCCTTTCAGTGTTAGCTATTTGTTTTTTAAATTAAGAATTTGTTTTTAGCATTAATACGTTGGCTAGGTGGAGGGTCAGGGGCAGGAGGGAGCAATTGAGGGGATTGTTTTATGAACTATATAGATGTCTAACCAATGTACTGCATACTTGAAACTAATTTTAATTAATTAATTAATTAAATAATAAGAATTTGTTTAAAGATCTTGACCAGGGTTGCTTGCCTAATATTAAGACTTGTACCATCTTCCCTCTCTTAGAAAGTAGGCTATGAGGGATTATTATTTAATGAGTAGAGTTTCAGTTTTGGATGATGAAAAAGTTCTAGAGATGAATTATGGCGAGGCTTGCACAACATTGTGAATGTACTTAATGCTACTGAACTACACACTTAAAATGATTAAAATGATAAATTTTATGTATATTTTATCACAATAAAGATTTAAATAACAATAGGGAAAAATGGGGGGAAAGTAGACTAGCATTTGCAAGGGTGGAACCAAGGCTGCCTAAATTATAACCCCATCCCCATTTCCTTCTTCTTTGTAATTGAGGCATAGCATACTTAACAATAAAAAATTAAAAATATAAAGCACATTAATCTTAGATTCAGCTGTACAGCTCATTGAATTTTTACACGTTTATATCTGCTTAACCACTACCTGGTTAAGATGTACAACATTCCAGCACCCCAGAAGTTTCTTTCCCCTAGAGGTAACTGCTATCTTGATTTTTATCACCATGGTTTGCTTTTTTCTTTTCTTATCACTTTATTTTATATTTATTTATTTTTTTAGGCGAGGCAACCCTTCGTTGACCTCACAGATTGCAAGGACCTTGTCAGCTTACAATCCCTTATTTTTTTATTGTTATTTTTAAAAATTTTTTACGCCTACATCACCTGGTCTTCCTAGGTGGTCTCCCATCCGCATACTAACCAGTCCCAACCCTGCTTAGCTTCCAAGATCAGACAGAATCGAGCTTATTCAGGGTAGCATGGCAGTAGACAATTTATTTTTTTTTTAATTAAATTTATTGACCATCATTTAGTTTTGCCAGCTCTTAACTTCATATAAATGGAATCTGGCAGTGTATATCCTTTTGTGTCTGGTTTCTTTCACTTAGGATAATGTGAGATCCATCCAATTATTAGTGTATTTGTAATTCTCTTCTTTTTAATTGCATTTAGTTTCTATTGTATACTCTACCACTATTTAATTTATCCCATCTCCTGTTGAAGAACATTTGGGTGGTTCTATTTTTGGCTGTTATAAATAAAGCTGCTGAGAACATTCTTTTGATGAACCTGTGTACTCACTTCTCTTGGGTATAGATCTAGGAGTAGGATTGCAGAATCATAGGGTGCAAACATTCAGCTTTAGTAGATATTGCCAATTTTCCAACGTGGACGTACCAGTTTACACCCCCCAGGAGAGCATGAGAGTTCCGATTGTCCTGCCACCTCACTGACACTTGGCGTCGGCATTTCTTTTCTCTTTAAAGCCATCCAGGGTGTAGTACCATGAAATTTAAATGATGCAAAAGTGGAAAATTTTTGTTTTATTTGTACAAATCTTTAAACTCCTAATCCTCAGTAAATGACCCTGAAGCCAGTGGAGCAGTGCAGCGCAGGGCCTTTGGGCCCTCAGCCAGGGTGGGGAGCAGGAGCTGCCTGCTCCATGTCTCTGTTGATTTGAAGGCTTTTTCATACTGTCTTCTCCAGATATTGGATATATTCATGATGGCTCAGGGCATCTCCCTGTTTCCAGTCTTGTAGAACTATTCCTCTTCAGCAATATTCTTTAAGGGAAGACTTACAAAGGTTGAGAGAACTTATTTGTGGTTTTTCTCATTAACCTTGAATATAATTTATCTGGACTAGAAATGTAAGATCATTTAGGGGTTAACCTCTTAGACTTCAATTCCTTTCAACAGATGTTTGTTCTCCCCTTTCATGACAGAGAAGGAAGCAGAAAAGGATTAAGGGGGTTCTGCTTTTTTTCTGCCATCCATTAACAGTGTTCTTCTGGCCTCCAAAAATATTCCTTTCTTCCTTTAGAACATATTGGCTCTATGAGATCATATAGAGTGCTCGGTGTTGAGCACATGGTAGATATTTCTTCTCTTTACTTCCTCTAGACATATATTTTAAGTTAATTTTGTTATCCTTGAATTTTTTCTGCATTGCTCTGCCCTGCCTTTTGTGCTTTTTTCTTTAGCTTCCATTCTTAAAAAAATTTTTTTTTAGATCTTGTGTTAACCTGTCTCCATCTTTTTCTTAGGTTAAAGACAACCCAGGAATGGCTCTTTTGTGTCTGATGTTGCTGTTCATAGCTTTTCTTGGTAGGCCTAGTACAATCTTGGGAACAGGGTTGCTGTACGCTGAAGCTCTTAGCCTTGCCTATCTTAGGTAGTTATACTGCACATTTTTTATTGGTGTACAATGTTTGGTCTGTTCCTGATACCTTTGGAGTTTTGCTGAGAAATGGAGCACTCATGCAGCATTAACTTATTAAAATACATTTTAAGCTTTTAAAAAACTTGTTTTTAACTAGGAAAGCAGAGCTTTAAAAACTTCATTATTTGAAGTGTGACAGGATGGGTAATATTCACCTATAATCTTATAATATTCTTTGAAACAATAATAGAAGATCATACTAGACCTGTAAATGATACACATAGGTCTGTCTAGCTTTGCTTTTGTCCACTTTGCACTATCATGCTCCTCAAAGTACCATTATTGCTTCTTAACCACTGAACAAGTGGTCCAGCTCAGACGTTTTCTTGGTTTATAGCACTCTTTATTGAAAATGTATCTCTTCATCCTCTCTCTTTCCCTCTACCTCTTTCTTAGCTCAAGAGGGCCAGTAGTGAGGACATGCTCAACAAACCAGGAAGTACCATTGCTTCTGGTGTAGTTCGACTGAAAAAGACTTCAACAGCCGGAGCCATCTCTGAGTTCTCTGAGAGCCGCTTGAGGAGCAACCCAGGTAGGGGGGACCCAAGCAGGTCATTCATCTTGGCCGTGATCGATGTCAGTGATTGATGCATCCTTTCCCTTCATCAGATATGTATTGAGCACTTACTCTGGGCCAGGAACTGTTTTAGGTAACGATATCCTGCCCACAAGGAGTTTACATCTAGTGGGGAGACAGATGAGAAATAAAAAGGTAATGAGGAGTGCTGTGGTTCCCACCATCCTTCTAGTTGTCCATCTGTCACCCTGTGTCTGTGAAGTCCAGTCAAGGTGGTATATGTTCTGGGGTTGCCATGGTGTAACATACATTAGATGAATGAATGAACCCTGTAGGTCCCTTGCAGAGGTAGGCATACAACATTTTATGGAAAACTGAGACGAGCTGCATATAAAGACTGTTCTGAATCCCTTAGGTGGCAGTAGCCACTGGGACTGTGAACTTTCTCAGTATTATTATTTTTTTAAGAAACAGAAAAGGTTTTTTTTTTTTTAAACAAACCATTATATTAGAGTTCAGAGCATCAAACTTAAAACATCAAAGAATATATTTTATTTTCTTTTGAGCACGTAAACAAAAAAGCTAAGTTTTCCACAGTCCTACAATGACGTTCTCCGTGTATTGCTAAATTATCCAAGATGAGAAAATAGCTGAAATATGTCATTATTAATTTATAATAACATAGGGTTGAATAGTAGCATACTTATGATTTTTTACTCTTTACATTAACTATTACAACCCAGATTAGCTTTCCAAAGGCGTATTTTAATTTATTTGGTTTTCAAAAAGTTGAATCTCTGAAGAGTATATGTGGCTTTTTTTTTTTTTAGGATGTAGGGGGAATGGCTTTGTGTTTCTATACAATGGTTTTACTATTTTAAAGACTAGTTTCATACAAAATCCACATATTTGGTTTTAAAATACAACAAATGAAAGTACAAGTTATTTTTAATCAAGCCAGCCTAACTCCAATTACAAAAGTTTAAAAAGCTCTAAGAACATGACAGAATGCTCTCACTCTCAAATATTGACGTAAAAAAAGTAAGATCAAAATATTAGCAAATAGAATTCAACAAGAAATCGAAAGAACAGTAGTGCATCTC
>NW_011888825.1:8183553-8186907 GCF_000151845.1 Pteropus vampyrus | reverse complement strand
TTTTTTTTTTTTTTGGATGTGGGGGGAATGGCTTTGTGTTTCTATACAATGGTTTTACTATTTTAAAGACTAGTTTCATACAAAATACACATATTTGGTTTTAAAATACAACAAATGAAAGTACAAGTTATTTTTAATCAAGCCAGCCTAACTCCAATTCCAAAAGTTTAAAAAGCTCTAAGAACATGACAGAATGATCTCACTCTCAAATATTGACGTAAAAAAAGTAAGATCAAAATATTAGCAAATAGAATTCAACAAGAAATCGAAAGAACAGTAGTGCATCTCGCAACCAAGTAGATTTATGTCATCCAAGAATGGCTTAATATTAGGAAGTCTAGGTATATATATATATATAAAATCTATCGTACAAAATTAATAGACTAAGTAAGAAAAACCATGTAGTTATCTCAGTAGAGATGGAAGATGCATTTGACAAAATTAGCATTTTTTCTGATTTAAAAACAAACTTGGTAGACTATAAATGTATGGATACTTCTTTAGTGATATAAAATATATGTATCTCAAAGAAGCTTTATGCTCAATTGTGAAATCTTAGAAATAGTCCTATTAAAATCGAGAATGATTCAAGTTTGTCTGCTGTCACCACTGTCATTTAAATTCTTCTGCAACCAGGACATAGAAGCAACTGAAGTGTCCTACGATAGATGATTGGCTAAAGAAGCTATGGTACATATATACAATGGAATATTACTCAGCCATAAGAAGAGATGAAATACTGCCATTTGCAACAACATGGATGGACCTTGAAATAATCATACTAAGCAAAATAAGTCAGACAGAAAAAGTTGAAAATAACATGGTATCACATATATGTGAGATGTAAACCTAAAAGCAACGAATGAACAGGACAAACAGGACAGAGACTCATGGACATGGACAATGGACTAGTGGTTACCAGAGGGTAGAGGGGAAGGGGAAGAGGGGAGGTAGATGGAGAAAAAAATTTTTTTAATCATTCCAATTAAAATAATTAATTAATTTTAAAAAATAAAAATAAATAAATTCTTCTGCAAGTGTTAATCACAGCAGCAAGACAAGAGAGTTATAACTATATATTGGAAATGAAACAAAATGATGATTTTATGCATATAAAAACATGATATGCTTTAAAAAATGCTTAGAATTTCCTGAAATGATATCATTAGAAAAAACTTAGCATGTTCTGAATATCTATTAAATACAATAAGTGTACAATGTGTGGCTAGTTGTAGAATATAAAATATCAATAGCTTTTTTATCAATGACTAGTTAGAAAAGATAATAATGTAAGGAATGATCTTATTTATAAAGGAATAAGAAAGGTAAAATACCTAGAAATAAACTTAAAGTATGAGCCTATATTAAAAAAATCTGAAAACTCTTCTGAAGGACACAAAATAAGATATAAATAAGTAGAAAGATATACATGGTTCTTGGATAGAAAGATTAAATATACTAAAGATTAAATTTAATAAGTATTTTATATTAAATATAAAAAGATGTGTAATTTATTTTATGAACTTATTTTCATTCCAATTAAATATCAGTGGGAATTTGAATGTGGATATACTGATAAAATGATACTGGGTTTATCTAAAATGGTGGTTCTCAATTGGGGGGTGATTTTGCCCTCCCCACAACCCAGGGAACAGTTGGCAAGGACTGTAGTTTTGGTTGTCATAACTAGAGTGTGCCACTGACATCTAGTGGGTAGAGGCCAGGGATGCTGCTAAACATCCTATGATGCACAAGACAGCCCCCGACAATAAAGAATTATCTAGCCCAAAATGCCAATAGTGCTGCTGTTGATAAACCCTGACCTAGAAGAATAAATATTCTTCTGAATATTTCTGAATATTCCTGAAAAATAGTAATCAAGGAATCAACTGTAAGCATCTTGGAACTGGAGAAGAAATAGGCAAATCAGTGTAACAATGGAGAAAAGTCCAGAATATACTGGAGGATTTAGCATAGGATAAAAGTGGCATTGTGTATCAAGATGGATAATTCACTCAAAAATAATGACCGATCGGGTTTTCAGGAAAAAATAAAACTAGATCCCTATCTCATTCCTCTCATCAAAATAAATTCCAATTGGATTGAAGATTTAAATATTAAAAAGTGAAACCATGAAAGTACAAAGAAAAAAAACATCAGAGAATCAATTTGTAGTCTTGGCCTTGAAAGAACCTAAGTAGGAACAAACATGGAAGCACTGCAAGAAACCATGACAGGAAAAGATGAAATATCACATAAATATAAAAAACTGCTTTGTAAAAAAAGGGGAAATTGCAATACATGTATCAAAGGGCTTATTTACAAAGAGTTTATATAAATAAGCAAAGAAAAATAGTACAGTAGAAAAATGGGTAGTTCACATTAAAAAAATAAACATAGCCAATAGAAAGATGCTAAGCCTCATGAACAGATAAAGAAATGTAAATCAAAACAATAATTAGATATACTATTTCCCCTAATGGATTGGCTAAAATTAAAATGGTTGGTAATTTCTGGTGTTATTAAGGGTGATAATTTCTGGTGTTATTAAGGGAGCTGGGACACCACATGTAGTTGATGCACTAGGACAATTTGGTAATATCATTCTACATCTGAAATATGTATAACCTTTCACAGAAGATTTCTATTGCTTAGCATTTAACACTACTGGTTTACATGAAAGAGGATGTCAGTATATATGGAAAAGATGTTCAGTTGCAGCATTATTAGAATAGCAAAATACTGGAAATTCCTAAGTGTGTCTCAATACAGAGCTGGTTGCATAATGAGATTTTGGTACAATAGAATAATATGCAGCCATGAAAATGATCACAGTGGGTTTGTATGTATCCAAAAGGAAAGATCGAAGTATATATTACTAACTAAGAAAAATAACATGGTGCATATATTATGATCTCATTTGTTTTTTTAAAAGTATATGTTAATTTAATTTTTGAAATCATAGCTTTTTTTCAGGAAAAATGTAAAAATGGTTGTCTTTGAGGAGAATTACCAGTAGATCATTTTAGATCTTTCTATATTGTTTGAAAATTTTAAAACACAAATACACAATGCTTTATAAATTAAAAAGAGTAAATGTAAGTCGTAACCTAAACTTTTTTTTTTTTTTTTGCTTTAACTAAATCCTTCGTCTTTGACTTGCCTATTGTGATGTTTCTTCACCATTTGTTGGTAAATCATTTAATTGTTTGATCACAAAATGTACTCCTTTTGTTCAGGATTCTAGAGAAAGACCTCAGTTTAATACTGGCTCCTAAAGTGAGCAGGTTCCCACATCTCCTGGGGGCCTCTGTCTGTTACCTCACTTCATTCTTACAACAGTCTTAAGAAGAA
>NW_011888825.1:8181131-8183503 GCF_000151845.1 Pteropus vampyrus | reverse complement strand
ATATTATGATCTCATTTGTTTTTTTAAAAGTATATGTTAATTTAATTTTTGAAATCATAGCTTTTTTTCAGGAAAAATGTAAAAATGGTTGTCTTTGAGGAGAATTACCAGTAGATCATTTTAGATCTTTCTATATTGTTTGAAAATTTTAAAACACAAATACACAATGCTTTATAAATTAAAAAGAGTAAATGTAAGTCGTAACCTAAACTTTTTTTTTTTTTTTTGCTTTAACTAAATCCTTCGTCTTTGACTTGCCTATTGTGATGTTTCTTCACCATTTGTTGGTAAATCATTTAATTGTTTGATCACAAAATGTACTCCTTTTGTTCAGGATTCTAGAGAAAGACCTCAGTTTAATACTGGCTCCTAAAGTGAGCAGGTTCCCACATCTCCTGGGGGCCTCTGTCTGTTACCTCACTTCATTCTTACAACAGTCTTAAGAAGAATGTGGTGTTTTATCCAGATCAGGACACTTGGCTTCATAAAGGTCAGATAAGTTTCTCTTTGTGTCTTCCATGCCTACCCCATGTTTCCACACGTAACCTCCGCTTAATCAAAGTTATTAACCTATCTGCATTGCAGCCCAGACATATTCTTCTTCCTTTTCTGTCTAAGGTACCCTTTGTGTATATCTCATCTTACCTTATAAGTGTTGATTTTAAAGAATGGGGTAGTCCCTTGTGCATAGGCACTTGTCCTCTCTGCTTACCCCATTAACTGAGAAATGAGTCCCTACAAAGCTATAGAGGAGTTCAGCCACTAGATGGCAGCCTTGTCAAAAACATTGCTGTGCTTTCCACTATGCACCCTGGTTCTGAAGAATGGTCTAATTACCAGACTAGAAAAAAATCTTCCTTTTAGTCGTTCCTTAATTCAATAAATATTTTTGAGTGCCTACTATGTGCCCAGCACTATTCTAGGCAAAAGGGATCATCAGTGAGCAGGACAGATTCCTGCATTCATGAAGCTACATGAACACCATGTAGACAACATGGGTGACCCACCCAAGGACAGGAAGAAACCAGTGTGGCTTCAACCAAGTGAGTGAGGAAGAGGAGAGCAGTGGAAGAGGAGGGCAGAAAGGCTGGGGGTGGAGGGGACTCAGAGAACAGAGAAATGATATGACATGGCTTCATTTTGAAGGGAGAACTTTGGCTGCTTGTGTGAGTGGACGAATGGAGTGGGGAGACCGGATCAGAGGCTGTTGCTGGACACTAGGAAAGAGGTAGCCTGTGCTGGGTTGCAGCCATGGAGCTGGGAGCAGCAGTCGGGTTCTGGGTAT
The DNA here is from genome assembly GCF_000151845.1 of Pteropus vampyrus. Classification (NCBI taxonomy): domain Eukaryota; kingdom Metazoa; phylum Chordata; class Mammalia; order Chiroptera; family Pteropodidae; genus Pteropus; species Pteropus vampyrus. The sequence goes on along the minus strand of NW_011888825.1, from coordinate 8,182,218 downwards.
ATTCTGGAGGGTAGAGTCAATGGTACTAAACTCTCCTAATGGATTTTTTTAAATTGTGGTAAAATACACATGACATAAAAATTACCATCTTAAACATTTCTAAGTATACAGTTCAGTGGTATCAAGTACATTCACATTGCTGTGCAACCATCACCAGCACCCATCTCCAGAATTCTTTTCATCTTGCAAAACCAAAACCCTATAACCCTTAAATAATAACTCTTCATTCCTCCTTCTTTCCAACCCCTGATAATCGTCATTTCATTTTCTGTCCCTAGAATTTGTCTATTCTAGGTACTCCATATAAGTGGAATCATGTAGTATCTGTATTTTAGCGTCTGGCTTATTTTACAGAGCACACTGTCTTCAAGGTTCATCTATATTGTAGCATGTGTCAGAATTTCCTTTCTTTTTAAAGGCTGAATAATATTCTCTTATGTGGATATACCACATTTTGTTTGTCCATTCATCCATCAATGGACATTTGGGTTATTTCCACCTTTTGGCTACTGCGAATAATGCTGCTGTGAATGTGGATATGCAAATAGCTGTTTGAGTCCCTGCTCTTGATCCTCTGGGTATATGTACCTCACAGTGGGATTATCAGATCCTCTTTGATGGGTTTGAGGTAGCTGTAGGGTTAGCTTTCTGCTTACATTAGCAGTGGAGCTAGTAAGATGAGATCTTATAGGTACCCAGGGGATGAGGGTTGAACACCAATACCTTTCAGAAATAGCACTTGGCCAATAGAAGTTTCCTATAGCCACACAGATGAACATTATGAAAACCAGTGATAATCAAAAGTGCTTATTTAGATGATTCTATATATAGCACATGTAGGATTTAAAAGAATGTCACTATCATACACTGATATCTCAGTGTTTTCTAAAAGTTAAATAAGTTGAATGTTCAGTGCCAGTAGCACCTTGGCCAAACTCCATGTTAATGCTCACAGGTCTCAGACACCGCAGAGGACAACGAAGCATGATTCCAACATGAAAGCAGACTCACTTCCAAGAAGGTATCCATGTCCTTGCAGGCACATATGCCCATTCATTCTCTAGTTAATCCCATTAGACAGGTGGTA
>NW_011888825.1:8173697-8181081 GCF_000151845.1 Pteropus vampyrus | reverse complement strand
GGGGATGAGGGTTGAACACCAATACCTTTCAGAAATAGCACTTGGCCAATAGAAGTTTCCTATAGCCACACAGATGAACATTATGAAAACCAGTGATAATCAAAAGTGCTTATTTAGATGATTCTATATATAGCACATGTAGGATTTAAAAGAATGTCACTATCATACACTGATATCTCAGTGTTTTCTAAAAGTTAAATAAGTTGAATGTTCAGTGCCAGTAGCACCTTGGCCAAACTCCATGTTAATGCTCACAGGTCTCAGACACCGCAGAGGACAACGAAGCATGATTCCAACATGAAAGCAGACTCACTTCCAAGAAGGTATCCATGTCCTTGCAGGCACATATGCCCATTCATTCTCTAGTTAATCCCATTAGACAGGTGGTACGACAGGCTTCAACCTAAGACACTTGTCCTCTTTGACATGGGAAGGCACATGTGAAGAAACAGCCTCAAGTGAGTTAGGCAATGTTCCTAAAGTCAAATCCAGTTTGACTCCAGAATTCTTTCCTCTGCTACACTGTTTACTGAGATAGGGAGACTCCTTTTCTTCCCCATCATCTTCACCTATTAATACTACTACCAATCGCTAGCATTCTTTGCTCACTATGAGCTAACCACTGTTCTAAGTACTTGATAAGTATTATCTCTTTTACAACAATCCTATGATGTAGGATCAGTATAATCCTTCCTATTTTATAGGTCAGAAGACTGAAGCATAAAGAGATTAAGCAGACTATCCGAGTACACACCTAGTAAATATTAGGACTAAGACCTGCCTATTAGAAAACTGAGGCTGAGAGAAAACCATGGTTTGTGTTGGCTCGCTGGGATGAGAGTGGAGGAAAAGACTGTTGGAGGTCTTGGAACTGAGAGACCAGAGGATTGGTGAGGTCAGTCTCACAGATGCTGCAGAGGGAGGAGCTTCGTAAGCCAAGAATGTGAGGGAATTGAGAGTTGGTGATGGGGGTCAGTACATGACAACAATTGGGGAGGGAAGAGGATGCCAGGTCTTACAGCACGAACTTCAGTGGTGGAGGGTGTTCGTTTAGCAGGGTAGAAGAGAGACAGTAGGAAAATGACAGCCCGGGATTGGGAAGGACACTTACACCAGCTCTTGGCAGCAGGTTCAGGAAATGTGAGAAAAGGAACAGACTGGCTCAAAAAGGCAGCTGTGTGAGTCATTCAGGCACTGAAGTGAGGGGACAGTCAGAGATAAAGTTCAGAATATAGGGGTGAGCAAATTTCAGTTGCGAGTGATCAAGGGCCCTGAGATTGTTGAAGGCAGAGATGGGAGACTGAGTGCGTTTGGAGATGAGGGCCTGCAAAGTCACGGAATGCCAGAAATGAGGTAGGTTTTGTTGTTGTTGTTGTTGTTGTTGTTTTGTTTTGTTTATAATTTTACATGGATCATTTATTGATGAATACATTTTATGGTAAAAAAATAACATTTCAGACTTAGTGTTTTCATTTTTCTATTTTTTTCTACAATTTATTTTTATAGTGGTATGAATACTTAACATGAGATCTACCCTCTTAAATTTTTAAACATGTAACACAGTGTTGTTGACTACAGACACAATGTTGTACAGCAGATCCCTAGAACTTTTTCATCTTACGTGACTGAAACTCTGTACCCACTGAACAGCAGCTCCCCCTTTCCTCCTCTCCCAGTCCCTGGTAACTACCATTCTACTCTCTGCTTCTATGCAAGAGAAAAGTTTGACTATTTTAGGGACCGCGAATAAGTGGAATCATACAGTATTCGTCCTTCTGTGACTGGCTTATTTCACTGGGCATAATGTCCTTTAGATTCATCTGCATTGTAGCACAGGTAGAATTTCCTTCCTGTATGTAATCACCTCATTTTCTTTATCCCATTATCAATGATGGTTCAGGAATGAGTTTTAATTTTTGGTGGTATCTAGGGTAACCCTGGTATGAGATTTAGAACTTGGTACCAAGGTTAATAAAGTCCTGGATCTTTAGCTTGATGAAACCTCCAGGGTTCGTGGTCCCGCACTTCTCAGTGTGTGGTAGGGCAGTTGGGCGTCTGAAGTGGCATCAAGGGTTTTCTCTGACATTTTGCAGAGGCACAAGATGGAGAGCTGATTTGGGTTCGGTGGCTTTCCTAGGTCCTCCCCGGGAGCCTGTGGTTCAGAGATGTGAGAGTGCTCCCTGTATCTCTCCCAAGAATATTGACATTTTTGCAGTCTTTCCGTCCAGACACCTGGCTGTGACTCTCCAGTTCTCTGAGTCTTCTTTTTTGTCTTTCCCTAAAGTTTGCTTTCTTCTTTCTCTTCTCCTTCTCCTCCTCTTAGACTTTATAATTTTGTGTTGTTAAATTTTATTGCTATTGTGGCTAGGATTCCTTAGTTATTATATTTTTTTCCTTTTTTGTTAAAACTTGCATGTCATCCACTATGATAATCTTCTCTGTCATTCCAATATATGCTGCTGAAGTGAGCACTCATTATATTTTTTAATTAGATTTTTTTAAATATTTAATTTATAACTGACTCACTCTCTAACTGGTACTAATGTTTTTCTCAGTGCTTATGTTTTTCCTATGATTCTCATGTGTTTTCCAAGTGGACAGTTATATCAGCTGCAGATAACAATGCTTTTTGTCTCCTTCATTCCAGTGCTTGCACCTTTTATTTCTGATTCCTTCTGTAGTGTATGGTGATCTGAGTTGTGTTAAATGTTAGTGATGTTCTTGTTCTCATTTTATCATGGCTGTTTTTGATGTTTCAGCATTAAATAAGATACAGAAAGTTGGCCTGAGATATTGCTTTGTATGTTCAGTTCTTCCCTTCCTAACTTGCTCAAAGTTGTTATTAGGATTCAGTGATGGGTTTATTAAATGCCCTCTACTCATTCAATTATTACTTTGATTATTGCTTTTCTTTTTACTTTGGAGTCTCCTTCAGGAAATTCAAATGTGTATATGTTTGGCCTCTGGGGTATGTCTTCCACCACATCTCATATTTTCTTTGATTCTTTTGATTACTTTCATTCATCCTCTGATTTTTTTTTTTATCATCTAATATGCTTTGTTTTGTGTTTATTTTGACTTTAGTCTAATTTCTCTGATCTCAAATTGTTTCTTCTTTATGACTTCTTGCTCTAGCTTCATAGCTATAAAAGCTTCCTGAATTTAAATGACAATGCAGATTATAGATTTTCAAAAAGTTCCTGTTTCTTCTAATTAATAACTTTTTTCATACATGCTTGTTTACCTGGATTCCTAAGGTAGCTCCCCTTTTATAAACTGCCCAAACTTTTCATATAGATCAATTTTTCTAGGATCGTCCATCTTCATAGAGGGAAGTCTGTGTTTGTCTAAAACTGGACTTTGAAAGGGATTTCATTGTAGAAGATTTCAATGAGGATATCAGGTCATATATTTTATGCCCAATTAAAGGAAGAAGGAAAAAGTTTTGCATTGGCCAGGATGAGACTGGGGAGGGTGCTAAAGCGTGAGGTAAGTTTTGCCATTTTTCCTTTGGCTTTTGTTGCCGTTGTTTGGTGGATGCCTGAATGTTGGATTTTCCTCCCCTCCTGCTTGCATGATGCCCTGTTAGCTGTTGGTTGTCGTTGATGTTCGCTGGCCTCTGTTATTTCGCCATGCCTGGTTTTCTGAGTGAAATGCAGTCAAGAAGGAAGGAGGAAAGAAAATCAATATAATGCCCTACCTCTAAATGTAGAGGAGAAATAAAAGGAAAACAAGTTCTAATAAAATAACACATTTCAATATGTGAATGCTGGGGACTGATTGCACTAGAAGACAGTGAGATACTTGTAGATCAGTGGAGAGGATAAACACTACAAATGGGACTGGACCCAGTGTTAGGGGTTCAAATGTGGGGGCAGTGTCAACACCAGTGACTTTCTGCAATGCTGACAACTCAGAGTAAACTTCTGAACAATATGAAGTGCTATCTATATTCCCTTGATTTACATGTGAGTTGCATTCCCTGAAAATTCAGTGTGTAATAATATTGTGTAAAAACTGGCTTTGTGTTTCTATGTAAAATAGAGTTGGATTCTGGACTCAGATCATCACAGTTTTTTCACCTTCAGGAATTCTGGTATATCTTAAAAGAAAGGAGAGCGGACTGTAGGAAGCAGACACAGTCCTGACATTTGCGAGGCCTAGGACAAGAATACAAATGAGGGCCCACTCACTATTCATTTGCTATGTTCTAATCAGTAATAATATCCTACTAAAGAATATGAAGTTTCAGAGATTTTGGATGACCTGTTGGGTTGTAGATTTGATGAAAATAGTTTTCTTGCTCATTTTGTATGGCAATATATTTTTTTTCTTTTCAGCTTTTTTTCCCCCTGAGTTCCATGTTAGTATTTTCTAATTTCTATCAAGTCATGATTAGTAATCATTCTCAAAGAGTAAAAAAAAAATGTAATGCTTTTCAAAGTGTATAGTTTTTATGTAAATTTTCATCGAAATGTAAATTAAAGTCAATACAGAATAAGGTTAAAAATGTATTTTGTATGTTTTTAAATTAAACTTTAAACTTCTCAGTAGTCTAAGATTCACATGCAGTTGTAAGAAATTGTAGAGAAAGATTTCCTTGTACCTTTTACCCATTTTCCCCCAATGGTAACATCTTACAAAAAGATAGTACAATATCACAACCAAGATATTGACACTGGTACAGTCTGGTTATAGAACATTTCCATCACCAGAAGGATCCCTCGTGTGGCCCCTTTATAGCCATACTCACTTCCCTCTACCCCCACCCACTTCTTAACCCCTGCCAACCGTTAACCTACTTTCCATTTCTGCAATGTTGTTATTTTAGAAAGGTTATATAAATGGAATCATACAGTGTATAAACTTTCAGGACTGGGTTTTTTTCACTCAGCGTAATTCTCTGGACATTAATACAGATTGTTGTGTGTATTGAGTTCTTTTTTTATTTTTTCATAGTATTTCATAGTGTGGATGTACTACAGTTCAACTTTTCACCCATGAATCTGGGTTGTTTCCAGTTTTTTGCTATCATAAAACATTCATGTACAAATCTTCGTATGAACATTTTGTGGGAGCATTTCTCTGGGAAAAATATCCAGGAGTGCAATTGCTAGGGCATATGGTAGTTGCATGTTTGCATGTTTAGTTTTTTAAGATACTGCCAAAATGTGTTTCCAGAGTGGCTATACCATTTTACATTCCTGTCAGCAATGTATCAGTGATCCAGTATCTCCACACTTTTGTCAGCATGAGGTGTTGTCACTTTTTAATTTTAGCCATTGGGATAGATGTGTAATAATATTTCATTATAGTTTTAATTTGTATTTCCTCGATGGCTAATGATGTTGAACATCTTTGCATGTGTTTGTCATCTGTATATCTTATTCAGTTTGTTCATGTCATTCACTCATTTTTTTTATTTGGATTGTTCGATTTTTTTTTACTCTTGAGTTCTGCGAGTTATTTATATATTCAAGATACCAGTTCTTTATGGGATATGTGGTTTGCAAATATTTTCTCCCAGTGTCTACTTTGTCTTTTTATCTCCATCAAAGGGTCTTTCACAGAATAAAAGTTTTTGATTTTGATGAAGTCTAACTTACCAGTTTTTCCTTTTATGGACCATGCTTTTGATCTTAAGTTTAAGAACTCAATGCCAAGCCCTAGATCTTGAAGATTTTCTTACGTTTTTTTCTAAAAGTGTTATTGTTTTACATTTTGCATGTTAAGCATGTGATCCATTTTAGTAAATTTTTCTCTAATTTGTGAAACTTGGGACGAGGTTCACTTTTTTGCTATGGATGTCCAGTTGCTCTAGCACCATTTGTCGAAAAGGGTATCTTTCCTCCATTTTGAATCATTTTTGCACCTTTGGCAAATCAGTTGGGCATATTTGTGTGGATTTATTTCTGGGTTCTCTATTTTGTGTTACCATTGATTTGTATGTCTATCCCTCTGCCAATACTTCATAGTCTTAATTATGGTAGCTGTATAATTAGTCTCGAAATCAGGTAGACTGATTCTTCAACATTATTCTTCTTTTCCAAAATTGTTTTATGTAGTCTAGTTCCTTTGACTTTCCATATAAATTTTAGAATAATCTCATCTACCTGAATAAAAAAATTTCTGGGAACTGACATATTCACTATGCTGAGTTTTCCAGTATGCAGACATGGTGTAGCTCCTCATTTATTAAGATCTTTGGTTTCTCTCATCAGCATTTTGTGGTTTCAGCATACAGATCCTGTACCTATTTTGTTAGATTTATACCTATTGTTTTTAGCAAGTATAAATATTATGTTATTGTATTTTTAATTTTGTTGTGCATTGCTAGAATATTGAAGTACAATTGATTTTTATAAGTCTGTCTTGTATCCTGTGAACTTGCTGAACTCACATATTAGTTCTAGGAGGTTTTTTTTTTTTTTTAGATCTTTGAGATTTTCTACGTAGACAATCATATCATCTACAAGTAGGGACAGTTTTAATTCTTCCATTTCTGATCCATGTGCCTTTTATTTCTTTTTCTTGCCTTATTTCACTGTCTAGATTTTCTAATACGATGTTTAATATAAGTGATGAGAGTAGAGATATTTGCCTTTTTCTAGTCTGAAGGGGAAAGCAATAAATTTTTCACCATTATGTTAGCTGTCAGTTTTTTGTAGCTGCTCTTTATCAAGTTGAGGAATTTCCCCTCTATTCAATTATTCTAAGATTTTCTGAGGAATTTCCCTCTATTCCAGTGTTTATCATGAATGGGTGTCAAGTTTTGTCAAATGCTTTTTCCACATTGATTCGATCATGGGATTTTTCTTTTCAGCCTTTCATATGGTAGATTACATTGATTGATTTTTTTACATATTTCACATATCGAATTTGCCTAGCATCCTTTAAATTCCACTTGGTCATGGTGTATAATTTTATGTTTGCTAATCTTTTATTAAAGATTTTTGCATCTATATTCATGAAGGTCTATAGTTTTCTTTTGCGTATGGTTTTTGTCTGTTTTTGGTATCAGAATACTACTATTTCATAAAGTGATTTGGGAAGTGTTCTCAACTCCTAATTTCCGGAAGAAATTGCATGAAGTTTGTATTAATTCTTCATTGAACATTTGGTAGAATTCTTAAGTGAAACCTTCTGTGCTTGGGGATTTTTTTTCAGGGGAGAGTTTTTAAATTACAAATTTAAATTTCTTTAATAGTTATAGGGCTATTCAAATAATCTATTTCATATTGGGTGAGTTGTGTTTTTTAAGTTGTGTTCAATTCTTCTAAGTTGTCAAATTTATGTGTGTGGAGTTATTTGTAGTATTCTCTTTTGAGGTGCACGGTCTGTAGTGAAATCCTGTTCCATTTCATATTAGTAGTCTGTATTTTCT
>NW_011888825.1:8169660-8173157 GCF_000151845.1 Pteropus vampyrus | reverse complement strand
TTTTTTTCCCTCAGAATTACACATGACTTATGTTATAGCTGGATTTATATATATATACCAATTTAAGAGTAATAAGAATTGTTTAGTGTTGCAAATGTTCCTTAGCCATCACAGCAACTGTTGCAAATATTGTAGAAATTCATGAGTACTCCAGAAGCACCTATTGAGACATGAAGAAAAGAAAGAAAGTGGAAAATGGACACTTGGCACTTTTAGCCAAGTATTAAAATCTGTTGGATTCATCCAATCTGAAATGATCAATTTAACAGTTAATCATTTGTGTTTTGTCTTATCAAAGCCTTTCACAGCTTCACATTCCACACTCCAAATTAGTCTCCATTTCCATGTAGGCAATAGTACAACCCACAAAACTTAATAGCATTCAAACACAATCCTCTTTGTTCCAAGGACATGGAAAAAGAGATGTGGAAAAATTATTCCCTGGGGACCAAGTGGTGTCATTTATACCAGTAGATGGTTAGGGTTACAAGTCTCACTGTGTATACACATACTTAATACAACACATTACATACATATGTTTATATATTATATATTCTTATACAGAATATTTACATATATTACATATGTATATATATATTTCAATCCAACATCTCAGGGTTCTTTCCAGCCTTCTTTTTTTCTTTGTTTATAACTATCATCTCAGGTAGTGAGAAACATTGCTCTCAATATCTCAATTTACTTATTTACTCAATGTATAGCCAATGTCTGAAATCATTCTCCCATCTGCCACCTCCACCCAACTCCCTACTCCCCACCCTCTGGCCCCCAGGCCCACCAGCCCCACATGGCTCCCTAACCTCCTTTCATTGCCCTATATTTCAGCTACTGTGCTGACCCCTCTGCTCTGGGAAGGGAAGGAAAGATGGGCTGAGGAGCTTCTTCCTTTTTTTTTTTTCCATAAGGAGCTTTCTTAACGTAGTACATTATAAAGCCAATTAAATGTGGTTCTTACTTCTTTGCAAACAACTAGAAGTAAGAACCACATTTAATTGGCTTTATAATGTACTACGTTAAGAAAGCTCCTTATGGAAAAAAAAAAAAGCAGGATTTCTAGCCACCTTCAATGAAAAAGAGTTACTTCTCATTGTCTAAAAAATGTTAAAATATTGAGTGGTCAAGGGAAGGTGTGCGGGATGCTCTCTGGGGTGCCTCTGAGGGACTGAGTGAGCCCATTGCTTCTGCTGCAGGCGCTTCTCTTGCCGTCAGTGCCCCATCAGCTGTGAAAGGCCAGCACAGAGGAGACTATTGGGGTGCTGAGCGCCCATCCTGCCAGCTTCCTGCAAGGTATCCCTATGGATTTTACATTGCCAGCTGTCACACAGAAAGTAGACCAGCAAACATTCAACACATTTCTCAGCTAGATTTACTCTTTAAAAATATAGATGGTTAAGAGAGCAATTTTTGAAATATTTGTTAAGAAAAGTGAAGAGTAGAATTTTTAATTTTTAAAATTTGTACCCTTTCTTGTTGTATCAAAGAATTTGAGAGTTCTTACAGAGATAAATGCAAGAATATAAAAATTAAATAAATGAGGAAATAGAGAAAAATAGAAAACTCAAAAGCTAGAAGTAGAGCACATACAGAAGTGAAGTGCGCTGTGGTGGTCTGCTAGTTTGGCGCTGAGTGTCTTAGAAACCTGAGGAAAGAGGGAAACCTGATTCGTGGTGACAAGATGAAAAGAAGCCAGTTACTGATGAAACATACAACTCTTCCTAGGATTAAGACATAAAAAAAATAATGTCTCCTTTAGGAATCTGAAAGGAACAAGGGATTCAATATTATTAATCAATAAAGTTGTATGTAAAGCAAAATATGGCTGAATGCCCCACTAGCACCCAGTAGGTTAATATTTTCTCCTTTATTACTCTTTAAACAATTCATACATTTAGACTTGTTCTACAGTATTTAATCCAAAACATAGCATTACTGTTAGATTTCAGTGTACTTGAAGTTATGTGTGTGCTAGGAAAGAGGATTGGATTATGTGTTAGAGTAATACATCAATAAACTTCAGAGATGGTGATATTATGTTATCAGTGATGGATGTTTATGTTAATGACTAATTGGTGTCTACTTAATGAAATGTAAAAGATGCACTGTGAATATATATGGCAGGGGTCAGTAGTATAAAAACTCAGACACTATATGTCCATAGCACAGAAGACAGAGGATGAGGACATTTTGCACTGTGACTAGCCTTCCTGTTAGAACACTGGGACTAAAGTCCTTTAATAGGGTGAACTTCTTTTTCTGAATGATAAGTTAATATATTTTTTTCTAAAAGAATGATCATTGTTCCTTTAGTTTGAGCTGGTTAATGGTTGGAAGGACATGGTCTGGTACTAGTACCCCAGGCTTCATTAGTGAAGAGAAGAAAAGGGAAGGAAATGTAGGGTCCCACCATAGAACAAGTTTTATGTTCCAGAAAAAGTTCTGCTTTTCTGGTTCTGTGTAATCATCATGTTGGATGGAAGGAAAACTGGAGGCCTTTCCACTGAATTCATGGATTATTAAAGTTCCAGTTCTTGGCCATGACCCTCTGAAATGTTCAAGTCCCTCAATGGAAAACATGATCAGATCTGCGCTCTTATGCTGCTTTTCCTGGCTGCCAACACACAGTAGATTTTCAGTGTCATATTCTCTCTTCCTGAATATTTAGATGACGGAGCTTGCCATTGAATTGTCTTTGTTTGCATATTGATTTCCATGTCAAAAATCAGTTTAATACTGTGGGAAGTATTTTTCCTAAGCAAATTACAGTACAGATAGAGTAGAAGTATGTACTCTTGATAACTCCCCTTACCCCAACCAAACTTGCTCAGATTTTCTTAATGCTGTTTGGATGGGATATTTATCCATATTTGATCAGTCCCAAAAGACAGCCCATTCATGGTGGTTTTATGATGTGGGAATTAGTGGGAATTAGTTTTAGAACATTAAGTTAAGAGATTTATAATAAATTAAATCAACGTATGTTTGATAATCCTAATGTGCAGGATATCACATTAGGAGCTATATGTGGGGTCGATGCCAGAGAAGTGGAAAACAAGACTTGTACAAAGTCAATGTAGCGACAACAAGACTAAGAAAAGTCACATGGGGAAGCACAGACGTAGCTTTGTTCTGTCCTCCCTGACACATCCTAGCTGCATGACCTTAATTAATCTGCCACCACCACCACTGGTACTACTGGGAGTAGCCAAGACTGTGGATTTGAAATGAAAGCAAGTGGAAAGGGACCTAGTGCAGTTTGGCTTATTCTCAGTGACTCTTGCTAGTTAATCCGTACTGGCTCCTGGTAATATAATCTGTGTCTCTTTTTAGGCTTTTACAAACCAGTCCTTTAAAAATATGTTCTGTCAAACTCTAGTATTTCATCAGGTAAAACTTTTAAAACTTTATTCATTTTTTGAATAAATAATACAATTCACATGGTTCGAGATGTAAATGGTACAGTGAAAACTTTTGTTCCCGAC
>NW_011888825.1:8130567-8169610 GCF_000151845.1 Pteropus vampyrus | reverse complement strand
TTTGTTTGCATATTGATTTCCATGTCAAAAATCAGTTTAATACTGTGGGAAGTATTTTTCCTAAGCAAATTACAGTACAGATAGAGTAGAAGTATGTACTCTTGATAACTCCCCTTACCCCAACCAAACTTGCTCAGATTTTCTTAATGCTGTTTGGATGGGATATTTATCCATATTTGATCAGTCCCAAAAGACAGCCCATTCATGGTGGTTTTATGATGTGGGAATTAGTGGGAATTAGTTTTAGAACATTAAGTTAAGAGATTTATAATAAATTAAATCAACGTATGTTTGATAATCCTAATGTGCAGGATATCACATTAGGAGCTATATGTGGGGTCGATGCCAGAGAAGTGGAAAACAAGACTTGTACAAAGTCAATGTAGCGACAACAAGACTAAGAAAAGTCACATGGGGAAGCACAGACGTAGCTTTGTTCTGTCCTCCCTGACACATCCTAGCTGCATGACCTTAATTAATCTGCCACCACCACCACTGGTACTACTGGGAGTAGCCAAGACTGTGGATTTGAAATGAAAGCAAGTGGAAAGGGACCTAGTGCAGTTTGGCTTATTCTCAGTGACTCTTGCTAGTTAATCCGTACTGGCTCCTGGTAATATAATCTGTGTCTCTTTTTAGGCTTTTACAAACCAGTCCTTTAAAAATATGTTCTGTCAAACTCTAGTATTTCATCAGGTAAAACTTTTAAAACTTTATTCATTTTTTGAATAAATAATACAATTCACATGGTTCGAGATGTAAATGGTACAGTGAAAACTTTTGTTCCCGACCCTTTGTGCAGCCACCCTGTTCACCACTGTCTGACAATCTGGTGTCCTTCTAGAGATACCCAGTGTATATGGAAGCAAACGTATGTCCTCTTCCCTTTCTGTACACACTTAGTAGCATAAGTGGACACACTATTCTGAACGTGTGCTTTTGCTCTGAACAGTGTATTTTGGTGACCATTCCATATAAAAGAGGCTCCTTGTTCTGGTTTACATCCGGCATTGTTTCATCATTTCTCAGTGGTTACTGATAGCAGTTTATGGCCTCATTCATCACTTATCTCAGCATCATAGGTTGTAATTTCCCTGGGCCAGGAAATTTAAGTTCATTAGTTGGTTTTCTTGGCCTTCAGTTTCCTTGTACTAAGGTTTGATCTACCCTTTACAAGCCCTAGACCATTTTGGGGTGTATATGCATGAGAGAAGACAGAAATAAAGGCAGAACAGCTGGTTGGCTTTTGTACTTACCATTTTCAACAGATATCAGCTCCCTTTCAGGACTAGCTTTCAGACCATTTTCTGATAGGATTTAGCCAACCTCACATTCATCCAAGGCTATGTGTCCTATTTTCCAATTTTTGTATATGCCCTCACATTTGCCTGAGCACATTGAGGACAACCTGTATAGTCACACTGGTTATTTTAGGAAGCCTCCTTCTGTCTTCAGTTGGTATCCATTATTCACTGACGGAGGGGCGTGGGGGGGCGGTCAGAATCTCCCCCTTGGGGCATCATGTGTGACTTTGGACAAGCTGCTTAGCCTCTCAGAGCATGTTTCCTTATCTGTAAGATGAGGTTTAATCATGTCCATCTCAGGAGTCATGAGATGAAATGAAATGGCATATGTGAAGAACCAAGAGCAGAACCCGAAATGTAGATACTTTTATAAAACGTATTTTTCCCCTCAAACCATCTTCCTTAACAGAATCTCCTACTTAGGAATTATGGCAATTAAAAAAAAAAAAAATCTACCTGCCTTCCTCTAGGGCATTCTGCCAGACAAAGCTTTGCTTTCCTAAAATGACATGTTTTTTTCTTCTAAAGTTATCATCACTTGCACTTTGTCAAACAATTCCTTTTCTGGTCAAAATTAAACTTTTCCTTTTGGTTACAAGCACTAAAATTAGGGCCAGCTTTTGACTTAATAAATGGAAGAATGTTCTAATAGCCACCGAAGTTCAGAGAGTGTGTTGCAGCTGGAAAGAATTCCTTGTTACTCCCAGAGATATTTATTCTACACGGAACAAATCCTTGGGACATGTAGGATGATAGGATTAGAAGATCTTCATTAAAGTCTTTTCCAATCCTGAAGGCATTGCTATTAATTAAGGTCAAAGACCTTTTCTTAGAGATTTTCTCTTGTCTCCTGCCATGTGGGAGTCACTATTCCAAGACCTAGGATTTATAAGATAGACAGGGTCTCTGATGACTCCCAAGCCTGCATCTCAGCCCCAACTTGCTCTTTGCATTCTGGAAACAGACTGTTTGCCGAAAATGCCTTGTAGATATTCTACACGTGTGTCCATCTATTCATTCCTTTAACAAATAGAGTGTCTACTGTTTTCTAAGCATCTTTCTAGCTGCTAGTAATGCAGGACAAGGCAAATTCCCCTGAGTAGGGGAACTCAAGCCCTGCACTGAGAGAGAAGAGGGTTCTTCACTGAGTGCGAGAAAAAATTCAAGCACAGGCCAAAGTTAGAGTCAAAAGGAAAGTTTATTGGAGAAGGGGAAAAGCAAAGACGAGAAAGCAAAGACAAAAAGCCTAGACAAGAATAAAAGCCCTGAGTATTCCATATGTGGGGAATCCAGTTTCTGTGAATTACAGTTTAAAGACTTTGTTTACTCATTTTCCTTTGATGATATAGACATTCAGGGAAGAAGGGTAAGAGCATGTAGTGTGAAAGGGTAAGAATATGTAGCCTGAAAGGCCTACTGCCAGTTCTCAGCCTTTAACCCATAGGTTCTCTACGGTTTTATCCATAGGGCATGAATGATTTTATTTTGTATAGGGTCTCACTTAAAGACTGTTTTCCTGTTTTCCTTTCACAGTGTGGGGAAATGATTTCTTAGGAATCCCAGCAGAAATCTTCCTTTCTGCAAATTTCATATTGCAGTTTGCAGTCTCTGAATGTAGCTTGATTTAACATTTTAGTTCTCTTACCTCCTACCTACTTCACTAGGGATGCAGCAATTAAAACAATGGAAGCCCTGCTCTTCTGGATTTTACATTGGGTTTTTATTGAATATATCTAAGTGAAACTCACCACCCTCATTGCAGAATTGCTTAACTGCTTCCTTTAGGCATCTGGACTTAGCATGACTGCAGTGCCATTTCTGTCACCCAGATAAATTCTCCTGTCATCTTTGTTAGCTTTCTTTTCTTTACCAAATAATTGTCTTTGTCAGCTGTATCTTTTCCACTTCTTTTTATTTCCTTTGGGTTCCCCTGACCCTACCCAGCATAGCATCTCTCACCTAAAGCACAGAGGCTTCCTGCTTGGCGTTTCACTGCTGTTAATGTTCTTTTGTGGGGTGAGATTGGGATCAGTTTGGGTCAATTAATTGACAAAGTCAGTTTAATTAGGGAATCCTAAAAAATGTAGTATATTTACTTTAAACATTTTATTTTTACCTAAAACATACAAATGTGCATTTATTCACCAATCTTCAGTTATAGGGTCAAGGCATTTTCTTAGAGCAGACCTGTTGATTGGAGTTCTTTAACGTCTTTCCACATTTGTAATACGTCTTCAATGATGTCCAGTTTTAGTTTCTTTAAACAGAAGCAAGAACTTAGGATTTCAGAAGACTGCATGCAGAATCCTTTCACAAGTTTACAGATATTCCCCTAATCTTTTATAGTTGCTTTAGGCATTTTTTAATGACTCACCTTCATTGAGTCTTCAAAGCATTCAGCGTGGCTTTTTTGTTGTTAATTTTGTTTCTTAGATTCTATATGTAAGTGAAATCATATGGCATTTATCTTTCTCTTTCTGACATGTCACTTAGCATAATTCCTTTTAGGTCCATCTATGTCATTGCAAATGGTAAGATTTCATTTTTTTGTTATGGCTGAGTAATATTCCATTGTATATATGTACCACAACTTCTTTATCCAGTCATCTATTGACGGGCACTCGGATTGCTTCCATATCTTGGCTATTGTAAATAGCGCTGCTGTGAACATAGGGGTTCATATATCAGTATGGCTTTTGAAAAAATAATGTCTCTTTCTTTGTGCTCATATTTTATTGGTTTATATAGTAATTAGGTTATAGAAATAAAATCACTAATACGACTAGCATTAACAGGTTTGCAACAAATACATCTGACTCTTAGTATGCAGACAACCCAAATGGTGAGAGCTGAAGTATACAGTTGTTCTGGAGAAGAGCCTACCAACCAACAGTATTCATCTTGCCCAGGGCGTTAGTATGTCTTATTAAAATAGAGTATATTGGTCATTTTGGTGAATTGGTTGTCTGTAAAATGTTAGGTAGAGGGCGTATAAGAGGGCAGGTTTTGTATTACTAGAGTAATTTTTCTAAACCACAGCTTTCTTAAGACTTCTTCTCTGCTCAGACACCTTCGAGCACTCCTCACTGGATAAGGAACCAAGGACAAATCTCTGCCTCGAATCAGCAAGATCCCACTGCAGTCCCCTGTTTGTGCCTTGAGCTCTAACCCTGGGCCACAGGGTTGCTTGTTCTTTGAATACTCAGGACTTTTTTACAATCAAGCCTTTGTTCACTCTGATGAACAAAGACACGGCCCTGCTGCTAGGGCCTGCTTGTCCAGGATGCGCATGTCCATGCCAGGCACCTCCCTCCTGCTGCCCCCTGCCCCTCCCCTGCCACTCTGGACACTGACAGAAAGACTGTTCGCTGTGAAAGGACCAGCTCAAAGGAACATCCCCTTTATAAAGCTTTTCTTGATCTCACAACTGGTTGTGCTTTTTCCCTTTTAGATGTATGTAACACTGCATTTGTGTTTCTGTTCAGACTCTCACCATATCCTGCCTTGTACTGTTTCCTTTTCCTGCCTCAAAAATTCTCTGTTGCTTTGAGTGGAACCTAGTTTGTTGGACCTGCTGGTAGCATTCAGTAAGCTTACATTCAGTAAGCAAGCACATCCTGAGTATGAGTGGTGTCTTTCTTTTTTCCCTTTATCTCATCTTCTTCAAAGCCTGTGTCTTTCTGACCCTTATTCCTGGAAGCCAGGTACCACCCTCCCCCCCCCACCCCCACACACATAATTCAGTCATGCTAATTGATTCAGAGTGTGGACAGGGCTTTTTTTAGTTCAGAAATAATACAAAGAGTCTTGAAGCCTCATCCATTTCTCTCTCTTGACTTAAAAAAAAAAAAAGCTTTATTGAAGTATAATTTATATATCATAAAATTCACCCATTTAAAATGTGCAATCCAATAATTCTTAGCAAATTTACCAAGTTACAACTATCTACCTAAAGTTTTAGAACATTTCTATCACCCCATGAAGATCTCTTGTCTGGTTTCCAGTCAATGCTTTATCCCCAGCTCCAGGCAACCACTAATCTGCTTTCTATCTTTGATAGATCCTCCTTTGACTTTTCCTGCCCTCTTTTCAGCATTGGAATGTTTTTTAGACCAATGTACATTCTATTTGCCTGAGAAACTTTTCTTCTGATTCAGTTACTAAACTTTGTTACCCTCTCTTTTACTCTTTTTCCCCATGTTCAAGTTTCTTTTGGTTTTCTTTGTGTGGACCTAATCTCTGTTGAGCAAATTAGCCTTCGGCTTATTAAGAAAGTTTCCCCCTTCCTTTAGAGTATGAAAAACTTGAACAGTGTCATGTTGTTGTGAGCAAGGGAAGGCGACTAACAAAATAATACCCTTAGATGTATTTGTGTCTTTCCACAATGCCAGGTTTATTGAGTGGAACCTTCTCAGATAAACCAATCAGGCATTCATGTAGGTTAACAGACAACTCACAGAGAGGGGAAGGTACAGAGCAAAAGGATGAAAGTCCTTAGGGTCTCCAAAGCAAGCTCTGTTGACTGGTGGTGCAGATAGTCTCATGTGGGTTCCAAGCCAGCGACTATAATGGGCAGATCAGAGTCTTTGGCTGTTAGTGTTCCCATTTGTGATGCTCTCGGGTCAGGTTTGAGCATTGTCTGTCTGAGGTCTTCGGCATACATGGTCTTTACATGGTGGAATCCTTTTTTTCCCATTGGCATCTGACGTTTCTGTGGTTTTGGGCAGTCTAGTCATACCCTAAAGCCATTCCCGTCATGTGACTTGGTTGTTTACCAGTTGACATTACTGTTATGGCTCCTAGTGGAGTCCATTTTGTAAAGTCCAGAAAGTCTTCAATTCTTTATGCTCTATTCAAATGTACAAAACAGATACTGAATATTATTTATTGACTAAAGCAATCTAAACCCCTTGAAGACATGGGAAAATCTCATTTCCTGTTATATTCAGCTTAGTGCACATAAAGCCACTTTAATTATTATTTTTAGTAATAGTTTTTGGTAAGAAAAATGACATTGTTTTTATTAAAATGATTAATGCTTGATAGCTTAAAAAATTCACATAATGAAGAAAAGTATAAAGAAAATTAAAGCATGATCCAGAATGCCAACTCTCAGAAGTAACCAGTATTAAACGATCGCGGGTGATTATCTCTACAAACATCTCTCTCAGCGGTGATACAGCTATAAAGACAATTATAGTTGTCGCGGAGCAGGCACAGGTAATTTCACAACCCCATGAGCGCATTCCAAAGGAAAGAATCATATCCCGAGAAATCCACTTTTCTACTCGCCCCCTTGGCGCCTGCGAGTGGAGCGGCTGCCGCTGGCCGGGGAGGCGGGTGGAGGAAGGGCGCTCGGCCGGGGAGGGGGCGCGGCAACTCCTGATATAGTTGCCAAATCAGGAGAGGCAACTTTGGTCGCCATGGGAATCTAAGCCAGACATGAGACTCCTTGAGAGGAAGCCTGTAGCTCTCAAGAAGCTTGTACTCTAGTGGAGGGACAATAAACCAGTAAACAAGTAAATATATAGTATACTAAATGGTGGTAAGTGTTATGGAGATCAGCAAAGTAGAGAAATGTGTATGTTGAAGGTCTGGTTTATTATTTAATGTGGTATGACAAGAGATCCCCCTCTTAACAGAACAATGTTTGACCAGAGACCTCCAAAATGAGAGAGCATGAACCATGTGGTCTATATCATGTGGGAACGTGGGGGAAGAGTGTTCCAGGCAGAGGGAACAGCAAGTGCCTTTGGGTGGGCGCATGCCTGATTTATTTGAGGAACAGCGAGGAAGCCACTGTAGCAAAAGCAATGTGAGAGGGGGAATGTCCGTTGTTGGAGGGTGGGAGTCAGGGAGAAGATTATTCCGGCCTTAGAGGCCATTGTCAGGGCTTTTGCTTTTCTTCCCAGTGAGACAGAAAGCCATTGGAGCATTAAATGGGGGTGTGATATGATTTGACCTAAGTTTTAGAAGCATTACTCTACTATGTGAAGATTAGACTGTAGAGGGGCAGGGGCCGAGAAGGGAGACTAGTTAGGAGGCAGTTGCAATAATCCTGGTAGGAGATGACCATTGCTTGGACCAGATGGTAGCAGTGGAAGTGTAAGAAGTACTGAGATAAGGTGGCATTTATGATATATATATTACAACATATTCCATTTATGGAGATGGAGAAGACTATATGAGATATCCATATGGAAGAAAAAATCAAGAATTTGGTTTTTGTTCCAGTTTAATTGAAGATACCTATTAAGACATCTAAGTGGAGGTGTCAAGAAGGTAGTTGGATAAATGAGTCTAGTTCAGAACAGGACTGAAGATATACAGCTGGTATTTAAAAGACATAAGTTGATTGTGATGGCTAAGTTAGACAGAGAAGAGATGACCAAGTTGGATAGAGATGACTGAACTTTAGGGCACTCTAGAGTCTAGAGGGTCAAGGAGGTGAGGTGAAACCAATAAAGGGGACTGAGAAGAGGTGACCAGGGATGGGAATGGAAAACTAGGAGAGTGTGGTGTCCTATAAGTCAAGTGAGTAAACTGTTTTGAGTTGAGTGATCAATGATAACCTAAGATGTTGATAGGTAAGATGAGAACTGAGAATGGATGAACCATAGTGTTCAAGTGATGCAGGAGATAGAGCTAGTCATTCTACTCATGATTTTATTAGTCCTAAGTATTTTTCACTGCAAGATTTAGATTTAAGTGTTTTCACTGTAAGATTATGAAAATTTTCAGGGTAATTTCCATAAGTTAGTAATTTCTGATAGCGAAACAGTTACCGCTTAGAACTGGTATGCCTTTTTATTAGTGATAGTAGTCATCTTGGATAATGAGCAAGTCTTTGTTAAAGCGTTTTCGGCCGCTCATCCCCAAGAGTTCGGTTTGTCCATTCATTCATTCACCCCCAAAAATACTTATTAAGCGCCTTTCTTATAACAACCCCAGGTTTTTCTTGTCCTTATAGACCTAATTTATCGCGCACAGTATTTTGCTTTTCCGGTGGCACGTGGCTTCAGCCTCCCTGCAGTGGGGTTTCTCCAGCCTACCTTGTCCGGCTGCAGTTCTCGGCGTCTGCCCCTAGAGGCCTGAAGTTGGTCAGCTGTGCGTCCCTCCCACGCATGGGAGGGACTCTTTGGACGCTCAAGACCGATATGCAAATGAGGTGGGCGGGCCTCACCAGGCAGGCAGTCGGGAGTTGAGGCGGGCGGGCGACCTGCGAGCAGGCGCTATGCAGATGAGATGGGTGGGCCGCGCAAGACGGGCGGTGAGGATCGTGGTGGGCGGGTGGTATGCAAACGAAGGGGCGGGGCCCTCCCGCGCGGGCGAGGAGCCGCTCCGCGGGCGGCCGCCGGGAATAGGAAGGCGCCCGGCCCTTTCTTCGACTGGAGCGGACCGCCGGACGCAGCTGCCTTGCCAGTCGGAGCCGGCGCGAGCTGCCGCACAGTGGACATCGTGTCCGAAGCTGGCCAGCCGGCCGCTGCCCGAGTCGGCTGAACATGGGTAACCACTCGGGGCGGCCTGAGGATCCCGAACCAGGTCTGTGCAGTTGGCGGGGGTCGCGCCGCGCCCCCTCCCCGGCCGAGCGCCCTTCCCCCACCCGCCTCCCCGGCCAGCGGCAGCCGCTCTACTCGCGGGCGCCAAGGGGGCGAGTGGAAAGGTGGATTTCTCGGGATGTGATTCTTTCCTTTGGAATGCGCTCATGGGGTTGTGAAATTACCTGTGCCTGCTCCGCGACAAGGAAATACCCTTCACTATAAACACATACCTGGAAGCCCTGGGTCCGCCCAGACTCAGCAAGTGGGGCGGGAAGGAGCCTGGTTCCGTGGCCCGGAGCACGCAGGCCGGGCTGGTGGAGAGGGGTCCGGGTTGGGGGTGTCTTCTGTACAGATTTCATGGTGGAATCCGACTTCCCTCTCTTGTCTGCCACCTAGACAGGGTCTCGTATACACTGTGTAGGCAGTTGCAGACTTTCTAGGCATTTGCAGCAAAAAGTGTGACTTGGCAGTTGTTTTCTGGTTCATTGTCCATTTTACAGTGCATCATTTACATATCACACACTTTCTAGAGTCCCGTGGAAGGTGGTAACCCGTCAGCAGATCTATTACTCGTGGTCAGACCAAGGGCTTGATTGTGACTGTTTCTTACGCAAAATAGCCTATGCTATTCTGGGATACCAAAAAGTTCTCCGGTTTATAAGATTTTTGTTTTTTTTTTTCAGAAATTAAGTAAGCTTTTTGGAGAGTCAGCTGGGCCCTCGTTTTCATTTTCTGGTAGATCATCCTGGCCTCCAGCACAGATTTAGATGCTGATAACCACAGGGTTGTATTTAAAAACAAAACAGAACATTTTTATACTGTCACATGAAGCAAATGAGATTTAATTTAGCCCCAGAAATTGCATCTTGGCTGATTGGGGAGAGGTGGTTGACCTAATGCTGGAGTCCTGGGGTAGCAGGTGACGAGTCTGTATTGCTGTGACAGAACCAGAACTCTAAAAAAATTTTTTAAGGGAGTAACTTTTAAATGTGGATTTGAATGAGAAAATTGAGGTTTTGAGATGTGGAGCAACTTGTCCAAGTAACTTATTGCTTGAGTTGGAAGGAGTTTTGTAGCCTCAGCTCTTCACTCACCTCCCAGTGCCTCAGCTGCCTGTCTTGGCAGGGAGGCCAGGCAAGCTTAGACCATATCCTTGGGGCTGGGCTGAGTTGGGTGCTGCCCTGGCAGTTGTGGTACATTGGATTGGTACAACAACCAGGATCAGAAACTTTGACTGCCACAGGGGAGTACTGTGAAGAAAAGTTTTAGAGATGAGGTTACTACAAAGATCACATAGGGATTACTCTCTAAATTACACAGCACTTATCCAGACTTCTTTGGGCAGAATAACCAATATTTGCAAAATAACGTCTTTGTCATAAACGGCCCTGTGATAAACTGTTAGGTAAAGGGTATGTAACATTTAAAAAACCTCTCATTAGTACACAACTGACCAGGTATTGTGAAAACCCTGTGTATTATTTCCTTTGTATCAAATTGTGCAAAGACTGTCCCCCTTGCTAGAGCTTTTAAGAGTTACTTGGGTGCTTGTGTTCCAATTTCTAAGTGACCTTGCTTTTTAAAGCACTCTAATGGATAAGAGATGAAAAGGACATTTTTTTGCCAGGGACTTATTTAATTGCATTTTTCAAAGAGTACATTTAATTTCAGAATGAGAACTCAGTCTGATTTGCTGCAAAATAAGATACCTGATTAGCAAACCTTAGGAAAGACTTTAAATGCTAGAATATAGTTTGCTGAAAGTGTGAGTATAATTTTAAGTGCTCTCAATACTATGATGAAATGCTATAGAATGCATCAATGACATCCTGGAGATTAGAGTTTCCTTAAAGATTAATGTATCTTCATTGTGCATTGGACTAGAATCAGAACAAGTGCTTTAATGGGTTATCAGAGCAAGGGGCCCAGAGATTAGTGGTAGAGGTCAAGGGAAAATAGAGAGAAGCTAGACAAAGTGAGAGCAATACCCAAGTTCAGTTTTTACAGTTTATATATTGTAACGGTTTTGTCCTTTGAGACATAGACCCTTAAACGGAATTAGGAATGAATGAGGTTTATTAGAGAGTAATACCTAAGAAAGACAAAAGGGGTGGGAAGCAGAATTGGGCCAGGAAAACTTTAGACCATAAGGCAGATCCAACACTAAAGAAAGGAAAATGGGGAGGAGTCAGCAGGTTTGGGCAGGGAGAGCACAATGCAGATCTGACCAAGTTTTGGCCAACTGATTGGGGAGCTCTAGAGTTGGACAGAAATGGCCAGTCCCTAGTCCTCTTACTGTGGTCAGTCACTGTGTGAGGCTGCCTGGAAAGAATGTGCCTTCAGCTCAAAAGCCAAGTTGAGTCCTGGGATCCTGGTGACACTAACAGCTGGAGGTGTTAACCAACTGCAGTTCTTGCAGCTGAATGCCCAGTTCTTTCTCGACTAAAGATCCAGGTGGTACACCTCATGGTTGGTTTCCACAGGACCTCAGGAGCCTCAGCAGGTGTGGGGATGGTCTGTTAAAAAGGTAAATCATTTAAAATCCACATCTTAGCACCCCTTCCCCTTCCTTGCTTAAAAGAGCTGGAATTGTCCTGTCTTTTTCAGGTGGAAGTTCTTCATCCTTTCTGGGGTACACCTGAGGCAGAAGGCAGGTTTTCAACTGCTGCTGCTTTTCTAGCCCTGGAATTGGCTGTGGTGGTAGCAAGACTCCTCTTTTGTAGTGTCTGCAATCCTTTGAGTTGGGTCATTGTGACTTATCGTGGTATTGCAGAATGGGTAAGAGAAATGGATCAAGTTAAAAACATAAAAATTTGCAGAAAAAGGGGCAGCTAGAATCAGAACATATTGATGACCAGATCTCTGATTTCTTAGACGGTCCCAGTTAGTAGCCCTTCAATTTCCAACTGGGTTGTCAGTGCTTGCGTTGTCAGAGAGGGCTGCTGGGCGTTATTTGTGCAGATTGTGTACTGTTCAAAGGCATCTGGGAAAAGGGATGAGTGGGCCAGTTGGGGTTGTATCAGTCCAGAGGAAGGGGTGCCATTTCGCGGTTTTGCCTTTTTATATTCACAGAAAGGCTCCCAATATGCTAAAGGAGGCCTTAGTAGAAAGTGAGCTTAGAAAGCTTTCCACACTATCACTGCTAGCTGCTTACTGTTTGCTTTAATTGTCCATATATGTGTTTAAACAATGAATTGAAATGATATGAAACAAAAGTAAAAACTTATTCCCATTCCCTTTCAGGTCCTACTCTGTATTAGTTATAATTAATGGTAACTTTGGTTAATGAGGAATCCCAAAAGAGCCATTAAAAGTTGATTTCTCCCTCATATCATAGTCTGGTGTGTGATGGGGGCAGCAAGCTGGGGAGTTAGAGGCGTTCGAGACTGAGAGTGGCTCCCAAGTTGCACTGGATCTGCCAGCAGTCAGGAAGAGAGCGAGCATGTGGGGAATCCTACAGGAGGTTTTAAGGGGCTGGCCTGGAAGTTGTGCACATAATTTCCACATTCCACTGGGCAGACCCAGTCATGTAGCCACATCTGGATGCTAAGGGATTGAAAAATGTCTTTGCGGAGTGCCAAGCAGGGGACAGCTGTCTCTAGATATGATGACTACTCACAACCACATTTCTGTCAATATTTTACTAAAAAAGTTTTAATCAGAAAAATCGAAAACCATATAAACAACCATGTACCTACCACCTAGATTCTACAATTAACATTTTGCTTTATTTGTATATGTATCCATCTATTTGTCTCTTTCTCCATCCATTATACCATCTTATTTTTTATGCATTTCAAATAAATGGTGGTTATCTCTATAATTCTACATTATATACTATACCTGTACTATTTCTTGATTTATTAGCTTTTGAGGCTATCTGCTAACCCTTACTCTGAAAGTTCAGGAATTAAGTGCATTTTTACTACTATATTCTTCTCCTCCATTTCTGCAAGTCATACTTAAATTTTCTGAATTTCTTGTTAGTATAGTAAAATGCTAATGGCAGAATACAGGCGGTGGATATACAGTTGCTCACTGAAAGGTTTTCAAGTTTGCTATATGAAATTTTCATTTAAAAAACTTTAAAATTCTGAAGAAATCTTCTATTGTTTACCCCACTATTTCTTAACTAATAAACCTTAAACAGTGTCCTTGGCTAGGTAAATGAGGATATGATATTCCTAAATTTCTTCTGCCTTTTGTCCAGCATCCTTTGAACCCTATTCCTGGTCTACCTTTCAACTTTTCAGATGGCTAGAGCATTAATTAATATTATTAAATATTCTGTGCATTGTTTATAGTTTGATTCTAAAAATTAAAAACCAGTCAGCATTTACAATATTAGGATCCCATAGGCATCAGTTATGGGACAATCAGCTAGTGCATTTAGGTTTACAGAGAAAGAAATATAATCTTACCTTACTTAACTTGTGATCTGTGACAGACGTTATTACTTTGAAAGAAAATAGAAGTAAGGAGTTGGTACAAGTATTTATGATTATTTACTTTTTAAATTATTTTAACATGCTTTTATCCTATTATCCAGCTTCTCGATTTTACAGATTGTTTCAGAAAATTCATTTTCTTTTTGAAGACAGAAAGCAAGGTGCTTAATAAGAGTATATAGGCTTTGGAGGCAGACTGCCTGCCTGTTCATAATCTTAGCTTTGTCAATTTACAGCTCTGAGACTTTGGGCAGATGATTTAAGCTCTTTGAGCCTCAGTTTCTTTATCTAGAAAAGGGGATGGTAATATGACATACCTCAGGGTTGTTGTGGTGATTAATTGATTAAAAGAGGTGAAGGGTTAGGACAAGCTCACACATAGAAAGTGCCCCATAAGCGGTAGTTGTTAGTATTCCTAGCCTCCTCCCAACTTCATGTTTTAGTTTGGACTTGGTCGCCTTCTTTTCCTGTCTCACTCTCAAGTTAGCCCACTACTTCTTGGATCCTTTTTCTCTTTTTTGCATTCCCTTTGTTTTGACTGGAGTATTTCCAATGATCCTCTGTGTTGCCAAACTTTTATATATTCTGTCATCTCTATATTCACCTTTTTCTTCCAGTTTTCTAGTGGACTGTTAAAATTTCATCAACTATGTTTTCTATTTCCAAATATTTTTTTGTCCTCTATTCTTTCTTGTTTATAGCAGTTTGGGCTTAAGTTATAGAGAGGGGAGTAGAGTTGGCCAGAGGGCTTGACCAGATGAGTTAGCGGCTTTTGTTGTGTTAGTTTTAGATTTCAAGAATTCATCAGAATTTTTATAGTATTCACTAAGAGGGGAATAGAGTGCATTTTTCTCAGGTGTATCTTGTCCCATAGAAGTGGAACTAGTGTTCCGAGAGATATACTTTGGAAAATGTGCCCTTTTATAATTAATATTTATATA
The DNA here is from genome assembly GCF_000151845.1 of Pteropus vampyrus. NCBI lineage: Eukaryota > Metazoa > Chordata > Mammalia > Chiroptera > Pteropodidae > Pteropus > Pteropus vampyrus. The sequence continues at coordinate 8,155,376 of NW_011888825.1, read as the reverse complement.
TGTATATGTATGCATATATGATCTATGATAACATAATAAAAAAGATAAGTAATATCAGATATACCTATTACCATGGTAAATGTGAATGAGTTAAACTTACCATTAAAAAAAAAAAAAGAACCTCTTCCTCTAGATTAAGACAGAAAACAAAATATAGATGCTGCAGAAAAACATATTCAGGTAATACTTTGATTTTAAAAATTAAGTAAGTTAAAATTGTGAATAATAAAAAAACTAGGACTTTAGGCTTTCAGGTTCATTATCTTGTTAGTCTATTTATAAGCCCAGTAAAATTTAATTATATCTAATTAAGGAGATCTTTGATTAATATTCAGTACATTTATAAACTTAGTTAATACATTTTAAATATTTTAAATTGTTTTTTAATTTAGTATATTTAGATTCCTATTAAAGTCTGACTGACAAACAATCCAGTTTGTCTTATAAATTTCATAATTATTTTTATAAGCATAGCGATTCTTAAGTCTTTTTATATATTCCAAAACACACATTCTCTTTTTACATGTATGTATATGCACACTTTCAAATTAAAGTTACAAATTAATTACATATTACACATTTTTAATTAGAATCAAGAGGCTGATCTGTAACTCTTAATAGGTCTAATTCTCTTAAACATTGAATATATAATTCCAAAATGCAGGTATTTCTTAATGCATAGTACTATTAATACTTGTATAATTCTTTAAAATATTTCTCTAGTTGATTCTAAATTTTGGGGGATTAAAAGATGTTTACACAAGTGTTTTATTCCAAATAATAAATAATACTCTGATTTTGTCTCATATAATTTTGAGGATTGCCTTCTCAGTTTGCTGGGGTTTTTTAACCAACAGAGATCCTTGACATGGACAAGGACAGGATTCTTACTCCGAATATGAGCTTGAGTCCCATTTGTTGTGATTGGGGCATATTCTTGAACATACTCAATTTGAGCATTAAAAAGATAATCTGTACAGGATAAATTTTCGCAACCTTTATCTGAGAATATCTATTTTTTGCCTTTATCCTTATTGATAGTTGTCCTGAGTGTAGAATTCTAGGTTGAAATCTTTGTAATCTCTCTATAACATTGACTTCTAAACTTGAAGGAGGTGTTCTTGATGCTCATGTGCTTTAGATTCAAAATTATATTTTACTTAATTCTTATAGCCCCTAATAGGAGCCTGAGACCTCTGTTTAAATAATCATATCACTTGATTAGAGTTTGCACTTCTTTGACACTTAAAATATGTAAATATTTTCCTATCTACTTCTAAGGACCTTTGACTTGATAGATCATTACCTGCTTTTCTTATACTTTCTGTTTCTTAAGGTGGTATCTTTCTTAACAGTAAAACAAAATGAAATTTAACTGTGGCTCTCATGGCTCTGTCTGACTTATGGGGTCATTCTACTGAAACAATGGTATCAGTTAAAGATACAAACACCACAAAGTACCTTGTATCAGACAGGACCTTCTATATTGATAAAAGTATAATTCAAGAAGGAAAGGTAGCAGTTACAAAATCCAGTACACTAACTAGCAAAACAGTGGAAGTGACTAAAGTAAATCTATTAGAAATGCTTGGAAAAACTCACAAGTAAAATGAGAGAATTCAACAACGAGTCTTGCACAATTTTTCTCCATTGTTCATGGAATGGTGAAAACATTGATCTAAACCAGAAAGAAAACCTCATTATAATCTCGTAAGGGAAATTTTACTGGTCACTCTGTAATCATAATGCAATAAAACTGTAGATCACAAAAGCTGAAATTTAAAAAATTTAATCTATTTAGAAACTGACCCAAATAGGAACTGAAAACTATATGGAAAAATAATTAGAAAAATAATTCGGAAGTACTTCATGAAGTTACAAATAATGACAAATTCATTCCTCTGAAAGTTTTTGTTATCAAAAAATAAAAAAAATGAAAATGAATGGAGTAATTACTATATACAGAAAATTAGGAAATAAACTATAAAAGAAATCTGGGAAAACAGGAGGGAGTTTTTTAAAAGGGCAGTTTAATAGGACGTCATTTAAGATTGTCAGTTGTCTCTTCTCTTACCCTCAGCACTTAGCAATAGCACCTGACACATGGTTGGCACTTAGCAAATATTTGTTGAATGAAAACAGAAAAAGAAAAACAATAGAATTAAAAATATCTAAGAGTAGGTTCTTTGTTAAAACTGTGAAGTAAATAAGCTGTAGTTAGACTAATTAAGAAAAAAGATAACACAAATACTCAAAATTAGTAATGTAAGAATGTATATAATGAGAGATGTGAGGATTAAAAAAATGAACAAAAAAATAGAAAATTTTGATGAAATCAAAGTTTTCTTGGAAAATGAAACCACTGAAATTAATTCATGAAGAAATGTGACACTTAGAAAAATAATTTGGAAAACATCACAAAGTGACTAAGAAAATAGCTTCTAAAACAATTCTGAGCCTAGATGTTTTTATAGGTAAAGTTTTTGGAATATAAGAAAAATATGTCTGTACCATTTAAAGTCATCTAATGGTTTGTTTCTCAAAGATTACTATATTACAGAGGGTACAGGTGATGCTTTAAGATGTATATAGATGTATATATACATCTTATTTTAATCATTTTAAATGTTTTAGAAAAATTGTAACCAATATGTCTCGAATTTATGTCTGGTGCTTAGGAAGATATTAGGTTAAAAAAAAGTACCTAATATTGAGCTTATGCAGAAAAATATTAAATATATGAGTCAGGTAAATGCAAATATAGCCAAAATTGTCAAACATTATACTCAAATAATAGAAACTTGAAAAATATTGTGAAGGACATAGAAAATGGAAAGCATTCTAATTTAACAGTTTATTTTAATGCTACTCCTTGTACCAAAGCCTTTCAAAGATAGAACTAACAAAGAAAGCCAGAGTTTATTTTCACTTGTTAGATGTACAAGTCCTAAATGAAACATAAACCAAATTTAATCTAACCATATATTTTAAATTATTAAACCACTGGTAAAAAACTAGTTCATTCCAAGAATACAATAATATTATTATATAATTAATTTAAAATTGTTAGACATCAGTAAATTTAAAGAAAAAAATTTCATCTTACTATATATCAGTGCATTTAATAAAATTTAACATCTACCTCATAAATATTTAATAGGAATGGATGGATCCTTTCTTAAGATAATAAAATGGTCTGAAAGCCACACACATCATACTTAACAGGAAAACGAAAACATTCTGTAAAGGTCAGGAAAAAACCAGTGGTGCCTGTACAAGACATTGTTTTTAGATAGATTAGCCAAAACAGTAAGATTTTTTTTTAAAGTTTATTAAAAATAAGAAAGAATTTGCATTATTTGTAGGTACTGTAATTATCTTATTAGAATAGCCAAGATGATCAACTGAAAAACTATTAAATGAGAATTCAATAAGGTAACCAGCTTGGAAGTACATCTATATATTCATATATGTATGAATATGCTTATATATGCATGTATGTATGTATGTAGCTTTCTTTATGTTAGTACTAATCAGAAATGATTTAAAAGGTCACATTCAGTCACAGCATGAGCAAAGGTATAAAGCCTGGGGTAAAAATAAGGAATGTGCAAGGCCTCTGTGATAATCTATAAACTCTACTCGGAGAATAGACTCTAGTGATGATGAAATAGATATCCTCTGTTATGTGGAGGAATTATATATATTACATCTTTTAAAATCAGAAATAGTTGCCAAATTTTTGTCAAATGTCCTGATGTTTTGCTTTTTCTTTTTAGACATACTGATTTGATGGATTTGAAAAATTATACCTTATAATGAAATTTTAATTCAGGATTTTCTAAATTGTCCTTTTGGAATGTTCTTTTTTTAAATATGAAAGATAAATTAGCAGCATACGTTTTTATTGGTTTCATGTTGGCTTATATGTAAAAAATGGTGTCCGTGCAAGGTGCTCTGGTGACCCCTTTCACATGGACATTGTGTAAGAGATGGTTCTTTTCCAATCCAAATAAGAACCACTTGAGAACCCTTGTTGGTCTTACTTCCATGGCCCCTGTCAATCTTTGGTGGCCCTAGTAAAAAGGAGAGTTTTATTGAATTGATGGAAGCTGGCCGTTGTATTTCCAGGAAATTTTTGAATTCTCAGGAGAAAGTTGGTTTGATATTTCAAAATTAATGTTATTGACCAAATATTTAAAAATGAGATAAAAAAAATCACATAATGTTATGAACTTCAGAAAAGCTTGTTTCACAGGAAGACTTTTTCTGATTTCCTATGAAGATAACTCAAATATCCTGGGCCAAGGACTTCCCCACACAGGGAACTTGCCCACCATTTCCTTTCATCCCTGTCAGAGAGACTGAACACAGCCCACCACATCTCCATTTCCCTCTGTCTTTCAGAACTCATACCTCTTCCTCAGTATTTTCTTACGAATATTCCCTGCCTCTGCTTATATTTTTTAACCCTTGCTCTGTTACTTCAGAAAAATTAGTCTTCTTTCCTTCATTCTTTATCCTGCCCTCATTTCCAGCTATTCGTTCCAAGTTGAACCTAATTATGGCTAAATGTTAAGATTAAGGGTTATGATAAACCTGGAAAAGTAGTCATAAATTTTGACCTGAAACTATATCAAATAAAGAACTAGTTCAAACAACCTCCAGAGCCCTTAAAAATCCCCTTTGTTTTTTCTGCCAAAGAATTCATCTCCTTCCTCTAATTGGTCTTGCTTTTCTCTCTAGCACTAGCAGCCAAATTAAAAAAAAAAAATCTTGGAAGGTTAAATTATCAGCAGTCTAACCTTCTGATTTATCAACAGATAAACAAAGAGCCTATTCATTGTAGTCATAGAACTATTATGAAAATTATGTGTATAGTTTTTTTTATTTTGGTCTCTTCTCTCCTTTCAATCTGAATACATTACATTGTGCCAGTATTACATGGAATCATGCTCACAAACTGGACCAGAGATGTGGTAAAACAGTTTGCAGGTTAATAAAGTGTGCATGTTGCGGAGTGTCTTTGTATGTGTATTTTTTGTTTGCATTTGTATTTGTGTTGCTGTGTCTGTGTGTGCATGTCCCTCATGACTTCCCTGATATCTTAACCTTTTGTGGCATTTGGCTTTTGTGCCTTGGTGGGAATTTTCAATCAGAAATTGTAATTAAGAAAGAAGAAAGAATGAAAATCAAGAGATAACAGTAATTGGAGCAGTGATTGTATGTTACTATAAACTAAGTTAAAATGTCCTATTCTTTATAATAAATTCTGGTATCCAGAGTCTTATGCTAATCATTTCGTACACAAAATAGTTCTTAGAGAATTACAGACATCCCCTTTTTGTTTACTATTCCCCATTACTCAGGTCATCACTGTCAGTGTCAATTAGGTTATCAGCCTTGACTCTGAGGGTGCCCTGGCAGCTTCCTGATGTCTGCAGGTCAGTCTACACCAGGGTCATAGAATTACACACATTCTGGATTTCCCTCACAAACCTGCTGCCTCGAATCTGTTTCCACCTGCCTGGAAACGAGTAACCAAAGCTGCCAGAACTGTGTCTTAAGCAGAAGAACTTCTAGTAATGAGAGAATGCGAAGTTTAAGGCACAGATATTTTTAACTTCTCTGAGACCCCTTCTCATTCCCAATTAATGGCAACATTGCAGGTAGCTGCATGGCTGCGCACTTGGGCCCTAACACTCCAGTTCCCTGCCTTAGCGCTCCCCTGAATTCTCAGGCATCCTTTGTGTTCCCTCAACCACACCTCGCTCCTCCTCCTCGCCCTTTGCAGGGATTCTCCTCTCATGAGCTTTGCAGCCAAATCCTCCGTAGCCTGACCAGAAGTCCCATTCTGTCCGGGATTGTCCCAGTTAACATCCACTGCGGGTCAGTTTACACTTACTAACTTTACTCTCAAAGTGCCGCCATTTGGAAAATATATCTTCATCCTACTCCCCATCCTTTCAGGCCTCCTCAGCTCAAATGTCACTTCCCCATGTAGACTTTTTCCCTGCCAGGTAGACTTCTCCTCCCCCAGGGGGTTACATCCTTTGTTTGTTGAGGCTGCTAAATAATCCCCAGAGCTTGGCTGGGCTGAGTCAGGGTTGGTGAGAAGAAATTTAGGCTTTTTTTGGCATGAGGACCCATGCTGGGCTTGACTGGGTGGAAGTGAGAGTGGAGAGGCACTAGGTACTAGGAGGGTCAGGGAGGAATGTGCAAAAGAGGGACAGGTGAACAGAAGGTGAAATGAAGAGAGGGGAGAGCAAAGAGGAAATGTGGGAAAGTGCTGTGGACTTGGATTTATAGGATGGCTTACCAACGTGATCATTGGCTTGATTATAAACAGATTACATGAAACAATCAAACTCCATTTTCCTAGGTGACAGGTTGGAATACTAGACAAAACTCTGGATTCGGAGACAGATATTCAAGGTTCATTTTTCTCCTTTGACCTTGATGGGTTTTCATGATGGTGAAGGGCTTGAGCTATATATGATATATCTTCCACCTTTTAGAAGTGTATGATTTTGTCATATGCTTTGAAGAGGCCAGACTAGAAAGCATTTTGAAATTTCTACAGAGTTCTGTATTTTTTCCAATTGCAGGCCAGAAAGGAAAACTTCCAAATAAGGATGCATGAGCTACTCTGGGAAACAAAGGGAAACAATAACTAAAATACAAGTCTAGCCTTTGCCCTGGCATGAAAAGAATGCAGACTGTTAACTGACCTAAAGGTTTCTGTTTTATTTCATATTTAGGTGAAATGGTCAGCTCTGATCATTATTCCCAAAGAAGTTTCTCTTCAGACTTTTAAGATATTTGCGTAATATTGAGATGATTATATTATCCTCGAGAGTGCTGTGGTCACCTTTCTCTGTAAAACAGCCATGCTTAATTGTATATGTACCAGGAGCAGTGCTTAAAAGCTAAATTCAGAAAAATTAATCTAGACTCACAAATGATTATGGTAGACATTCAGTAAACACCCCTATTGATACTATCACAAACATTGCTAGGTCACCTCCCAACAGTTTAGCCATCTAAACATAAAGGAATGGTTCAGTAATAATGGTGATTTAATTCATTGGATATTATGCAGACAGCCATCTAAACTGTAATTGTGAGGATTATACCCAAGGATGAGAGTGTTTGATATAAAGGTGAATGAAAAAGCTGAATGCAAAATCGTATGCATACCAATTAAATCTTTGTAAAAGTGTAGTCCAGAGGACACAAATTGAAAACCTCATTTGTCTTATGGCCTATCTTAGAGTTTTTTGAGTAAGCATGTTTCGATGGAACCCGAGCTCACGTGTGTCACATTTCCTACCACTTCTTTGGTGCCTTACCTTTCATAGACATTTATTTACCTGTTTGGCTCTATAGGCAGTTGAATTCTTGACCTCTGATTAAAATAATGAGACTAATTAAAATGTAATAAGGCAAAATTAAAGATTATTTTAAGGTTAATTAAAATAATTAAATGAATATACTACGCATATAATGAGGTTATAATGGGTTGTCTTGGTTGCTTCCCAGGGAAATATGCCTTGATACAGATTTATGGGGTATGCCCGTGGAAAAAATACCTACGAGGGGGTGAAGGCAACAGGACAGGGCAGAGGGAGAAGTCGAAATGTGATGCAATTGCAGCAGCTTTCTCACTCCGTCCTAAGGGGAGCTTGAGCTAGGATGGTCCTCCACAGTTGTCACAAGTTAAGGCTCAATGGTCAGACCTTTATACCTTCCTCCCAGGAGACATGGTAAGGCTTCAGGGGAGATCTGTTTCCTTGCTTTTTGCAGCAGTCTTTATTTCCTTTACAAATTCTGCCCTGGAGAGGGCATTCTGATATCCTGAATGCAAAGAAACATTCACCCAGTATTTTCTCCCTTATAAAGTTCACTCTCAGGGAGTTGGCTCCACAGCTGACCACAGGATCTGCCCGCACACAGACTAGCTGACTCAGGAGGTCAGCACCCAGGCCTGACTCACTCTCTTCCACTCCTTGCTGCGGCCCTTGTCAGGGCCTGTTTCCCCAGGACATCTGGTCAGGACCTCATAACCACCTCCTTTGTGCCTATGGCTGGGTGGGGAGGCTAGGTCACTGCTTGCCCTGTGGAGTGGAGGGTGAGAGTTAGAGACCTTGTGGTATTGTGATATATAAGAAATAAGTATTTGGTCCCCAGTTCCTGGCACAGAACTTATAAAACCCTTGGAATTTCTGAGAGATAGGGGTAAGAGGAGCGTCTTTCATTCATAATAAGCCCCTTTTAACCATACTTGAATTTATGCTCTTGGAGAATGAGGGCTGGTTGTCTGAGGAACCAACCATGTGATTAGTGGGTTGGAACCTTTAGCCACACCCCTGGACCACTTGAGAAGGGAGAGGGATTTGGAGATTGAGTTTTACCTCCAAGGATCAATGATCTAACCAGTCATACCCATATAATATCACCTCCATAAAAATCCTAAACAGTGGGTTTTGGAGAGCTTCCGGATTGCTGAGCACATCAAGATGCTGAGAGGTGTGGCATACCCGGAGGGAGCACAGAAGCTCCGTGCTGTCCCAGACCCTATACCTTGCCCTGTGCATACATATCTTCCATCTGGCTATTGCTGAGTAGCATTCTTAACTGGCGATCAAGTAAGTAGACTGTTCCCTGAGTTCTGCGAGCCCTTATAGCAATAGTTCAAACCTGAGGCAGAGGTCTTGGGAAGCCCTGATTTATAGCTGGTTGGTCAGAAGTACAGGTGATAACCTGAGACTTATAGGACTGAGTCTTTAACCTATGGGGTCTGTGTTAACTCTGGGTAGTTAGTACTGTCAGAATTAAATTTTAGGACACCCAGTTGGTGTCTAGAGAATTGGAGAATTGGTCTGTGTGGGAGAAACCCACACATTTGGTGTTAGAAGTTGGTGTGAGTGCAGTGGAGAAATAGTTTTTTCTTTTAGCCCTCTTGTGTGTCTTAAGCCTTCCCTGTATTCTTCTGCTCAACTTTGGCAGACGAGCCCTGGCCAGCTGTCAGTGAAATGTGCCTTCCAGTGTGAAGTTTCTGGTGGGAAATGCACCTTCCAGTGACTTCGTCACTGTAGGTACAGCATCTCCGGTCTGGTCCGGAGCCCCATGGAGAGGAGGGTTGAGCCCCCAGAAAGAATTTAGGCATTCCTGGGCTCCTGCCTCTACACCCATCATCAAACTGTTAAAACCTCTCACCTCCAGCCTCTGGTCAGAGAATATCTGCTCCAAGTCAGCCCGCTGCTTGGAATGCAGACATTTGGTAATAACGTCTAGGTGAGAATCCCTCTTCATTAAGTTTGCGTGGTAACTGGTGATCCCCTTTAAGTCTTAACTCTTTTCTTTACCTGAGGTTAATTTTTTTTCCATTGCTTTCTTCTTACTGTCTATTATACTTACTTTCCTATTATACTTATGTTGGATCTTTCCGTTCTCCTTTCATGTCTCTTAATTTAAAAACAAAACAAAACATTATATTCATCTCATTATCCTTTTCTCAGAATTCTGGGTGAATCTTCTTATTCACTGACTGGATTTTCTATAGTGTTCAATATTGCTGGTCGTCAGATTTTTGCACATGAAAGCAGTCTTTCTTGATGCCACATTTCCTCTCTTAATGAAGGTGTTTCCCTTTCAAATCTTATTGGAAATATGGATGGGAGACTTTCTAAAGATCTGTTTACCACACTGACCTTGCTGAGTAATCTGGGAACCATGACTAATTTGCTCCTGGGAGTTTAGTGCTGTTGGCGGCCTTTAGTCACCCACCTGTCTCCCACCAGCCGTCCTGAATAGAAAGAATACCCTTCGTGCGTTTTACAGGTTCTGGGACTTCTCTCACCACTGTCTAGCTCAGGTCCTTGTGTAGGGAGCATTCTCTGGGCCTCTGCAGGATCGGGGTGGGAGCTTGTGTTGGATCACATGAAGGATAGGCTCCAGAGCAGCATTCCCACAGCCTTTAAACTTCCCCTTCTGCATCATTCCAAGGGATTTGAATCCAGGCGTGAAATAGACTAGGCAGAAGACAGAACCACACAGAACGTGGCACACAGAATAGAGAATATTCTTTAATAAATTCAGCCTGATTTAAACAATGTTTAGTCCTCTTGACTTATATAAATGTGCAGATTCCTGCAAATCCCTCAGTGCATGAGCTTTTTCTTAACATTTAACAGTATGAGCCCTGGAGCTAGAATTCCTGCTTTCTTATCCTGGCTTTCCTATTTACTAGCTGTAGGATTTGGGGCTGGTTTCTTAATTTCTTGCTTTGTTTTCCTCCTCTGTAAAATGGGGATAATAGCACTTAAAGGAGTTCTCAGAACAATGCCTGGAAAACAGTGTTTTAAAAAATGTTAATAAATGTTAACCAATAAATTAACAATAAATGTTAACTCTTCTTTTTCTTCCTCCTCCTGCCTCTCATTTTCTTCCTTTTCAGTCGTTTTCCTTGAGATAGACACAGTTTCATTTATCACCAAATATTGACAGAGTGCTTCCCCTGCCCCCACCCCACCACCTCTGTGTCCCACAGTCACCCTTCCCCACCATGCCTGCCCCAAAGTACTCTTGGTGTAGTCAGGGAGTGTATTAGTTTTCTGTTGCTGCTGTAACAAATTACCACAAACTTACCGGCTTAAAACAACATAATTTCATTTTCTTGCAGTTCTAGAGGTTAGAAGTCTAAAATCAGGGTGCAGTCAGGGCTGTGTTCCTTCTGGAGACTTCAGGGCGAAGTCTGTTTCATTGCCTTTTCCAACTTCTAAAGGTCACCAGCATTTTTCCTCCATCTTCAGAGTTCATCGCTCTATCATCTATGTCTCCTTTTTCTGTCTTTGACCCTTCTGCTTCCCTGCTATAAGACTCTTGTGATTACACTGAGTCCACCGGATAATCCAAAATGATCTCTTCAAGATCCTTAACTTAATCACACCTGCAAAGTCCCTTTGCCATGTAACATAGTCACAGGTCCCAGAGATTGGGTTATAAACGTCTTTAGGAGGCAGATAGTAATAAACCTTATTATAGCATACTCACTCCACAGTGATGCCATAAGCAAAGAGAACTCAGACTAGAAAGCAGTATTTTTTTTCTGGGAAATTGGGAAAGGTTACACAGAAGAGGGACATTCAAGCCAAGCCATAAAGAGTGGAGAGACTTTTGCTGGGGTGGAAGGGTTTTAGGCAGAAGAAACGGCATTTGCCAAGAAATGGAGTTGTGAAAGAATCCAGCAGTTTTGAGGACTAGTTAGATGTTCAGTGTTGCCAGAACATTAAGGAGGGATCGTAGGCAAAGAAATATATAGGTTAAAACCAGAGTGTGCTGTGATAATGGGTTTGGAAAGCATCCTGTGAAGAGAAGGGAACCAGTGGAGCTGTTCTAGTGGGTTTTTAAAATATAAATGTTATGTCTGATTGTGTAAGTAATACATGGTCGTTTTATTGAAATTGAAGAAACTAAAGAACTGTATCCAGGAAATAAAAATCACTCAGAAATAATTACTCTTGACATTTCTGTGTGGTGTGATTATTGAGCTGTGTGTGCATATGTGTGCATGTACTTTATCACAGTTAAATCATATTGTATATTCAAATTCATGTCTTGACTTCTTTATTTAACAGTGTATCATAAGATTTCTTCGTATCATTAAATATTTCCAAGTATTCTTAACATGTTCATAATAATATTCTATTTTGTATATTACCATAATTTTTTAAATTCTATTGTTGGACCCAGTATTTTTCTCTATTTTAAATAATTCTAATACATAAAATCTTAAGTTTCTGAATACATCCTTAGGCTAAATTTCTTGATAGGTATTTACTTGGCCAAAATATGAGATTGATTATAAACTCCTTGATATATATATTTCTGTGTTCTTTCTTGAAGTAATATAAAATATATAAAGCTGTGTAAGAGAGTGTTGTTTTCACTGCAGCCTTGCCAGCATTATTGTTCCTAAATAATTAACCCTAATTTGTTGGACAAAAAAAGTACTTCATTTTTTTACTGAATTTCATATGTTTATTGGTCATTTTTTCCTGTGATTTGTCTATGGGGGTTTTAATGTTATTCTTGTTTGTTTGTTTGTTTGTTGTTTGTTTTGATATATTAACCCTACCAATTCATTTCTGTTATATTGTTGCAGATAATTTCTTCAGATTTTTCGGTATATCAATTATATTTTCTTAAAATGCAGAAGTCTAAAAATGTTATAGTACAAATTAATTTTTTTCCATTGTGATTTATTACATTGTTTCTGGGCTTAGAAAGAGTTTTCCTGCCCAAAGTTCAGATGTTTTGGGGTTTGTATTCCATTTTTAAATATTTATGTCTTTAATCCATTTGGAATGTACTTTGGTATATGATATAAGAAATCTTATTTAAAACATTTGGCAGTTATTCTAGTAGCATTTACTGAGCAAGATTTCTTTTCCTTACTGATTTGAATTTGCTGTTTTGTATCTTATGATACTTATGTATCTTGGATATATTTGCTGTTCTCTGTACTTTGTTCCATTAATTATGTGATTTTAATCGTTGTAGCTGTGTAATATTTTAGTATCTGGTAAATCAAGTTTTCTACATTGTAATTTTTTTCTTTTACTATTTTTTCTTGTTTGTTCTTTGAGTTACTTTATCTGGTTTCCAAAAAAATCCATTTTGAATTTTGGTTGAATTGTATTACGTTAGAGGAGAATCAGCACATTTTCTAGTATTGAACCTTTCCTTCTAGGAATGTGATAAATGTTTTCATTCATTATCTTTTATATTCTCTAGTAAAATTTTAAATTCTTTTTCATTAAAGGCAGAAACAAATTAAAAGCTCTTTGTGAAGATTGGGTGATTGGGAAAATGGTGGTATCACTGAGAGAGAGAGAGATGTAGAGACACATACCAGGAAAATCAAGAAGAGAATTTGAGAGGCAACATAAAGAATTTACTTTTAGAAATTCTGAGTTTTAGCCCACAGTCACATCTGAATGGTTCACCATCTTTTATTAAGCTGCTATTGGTTTGTAGTGGGGGAAAGTGGTTGTTGGTCAACGGAGATGTTTTGTATTTTCTTCTTAGGCCAAGTATCCATCGTTCACCCCCTCTGTCATCTCCCCCAGAATGCTTCCTTTCCTATAGGAGTAGTCAAGCAGTATATGTATTTACAATTCTACTCATTTGCTGTTATCTTTGCTGCACTGCCCTCAGTCTTTCTGGAGTCTTCTAAATTTTATCCTCTTAAACTGTTCTCTCTCACGGTGATATTTTTCAAGATTATGGGGTAAGATTGACTTCAATCTAATTTTAGCAAAGCTGGCGTACTCTTTATTGTTTTATTACATGTTGTTTATGTTGTTTTATTGTTTTATTACATGTTTATGTTGTTTTATTGGATTTGTAGTTTCATCTGTCTACTCCATTCTTCATTCACAAGTCCATTAGCTATGTAGGAATGACCTGTCCTCACCATTCTTACTGGTCTACTTTCAAGACCCAGCTTAGATGTGATCCCTTCCTTGATGACTTTCTCTGACCCTCTGGGCTGGACCCAGTGTCCTTCTTTGCTCCCATGGCTCCATGTTTACTGCTTTTTGCACCACATTGAAACCACTTATTGCACTGTATTGAAACCATCTCCTTATGTATCTGTTACATAACGTTCCTACATCAGTACCTCATACCACTGTTGTTGGCACATACAAGATATTTAGGAAAAGTTTGTTAAATGCAAATAATATGAACTACATTCATGCCACGATATAGAGATTAGAAGATTAAACAGGTGGTTGGAACTCTTTTAGCTAGAGATTAATATTTAGGAACTGTTCACACAGAGTGACTATTTGAAGCAGAATATGAAAAGGAGGCTGAAAGAGAAGTCAGTAATCTCGTTGCCCTGCCCATCTCCGGCATCTCTTAGGTCAGGAGTCTGGGTTTAGAGATGGTGTAGCTCAGGCATGATGGCATTATTTGGCCACTGCTTACAACAGAATTGATTTTTCCGTACAGCAAAAGCTACAGTGTGTCAGGTATAACAGCTTCCTTTCCCCTTCCTGAATTCAGTCCTTGGGGCACCCCAGGTCCTACAGATCCTAGGTGCCCAGAGTGTGGAGGAGCTGGCAGTTGGGAAGGAGTGCTTCCTCTCTGTTTATTCTCAGAGACGTGAGATCAGGCATACGTGTTCCTGTGGCCACGCGGAGGAACTCCCAGTGTGCAGACCCTCTCACTGACCTCTGCGTGATGATCTGCCACTGCCCAAGAAGTTGTTGATGTGTTTGGGTACAAGGGCCAAACCCTTGTTCCCTTGCAAAGGAACAAAGAAGGATATACTGATAAAAAAATAGATAACCACCTTGAATCTTTAAGCAACAAAACATATAGCATAAAAGCTGGAAATAAAAGAAAAATTTAATTTTTTAAAAAAGCATATTATACTAGGGGATATAAATTGTGTCTTTTGTAATTTGACATGTCAGGGAAACTCGATTGCCAACTTGGATGCCCACGGGGACCAGTTGGGCGCATGAATATATGACTTTGTGTGTACGACAGTAGAGATGATGGGGAATTGCACAGTGAACTGGAGAATGCATGCCTTGCCTCAAGGCATTGAGATTCATACATTTTAAAGCACTTTACCAGCCAAACAAAACATATCTGTAGCTTGTGGGCTGCCAGTTTTCAACCTTTGAAACAAATAAAGCAAAAATATAGAAGTTATAAATAACACACTCAACAAATTTGTAAAATAAAGAATAGACATTCTTCTTCTATATCTAGGAATTGTTTGTCAAAGTCGATCATGTACTTTGCCACAGAAAACAAAAAGTAAAATATAAAAATTATGATTTTATATGCAATAATCTGTCATCTTAATCCAGTGATATTAGTGATATAAAAAGATGATTATAGAAAAAACTACATTGGGATTCATAGATACTTTTAAAATAATCTCTGTGCCAGAGGAAAGTCAAATTATAAACAAATTATAAATCATCTAGAAATAAACAAAGAAAGGATAGTTTTATAGCACTATAATGTGTGGAATAGAACTAAAGCTATACTCAGAGGAAAATGTATAATCATAGATGCTTTTAGTAGTATAGGAAAAGAAAGACTGAAAATATATGAGTGAAATATTCAATGTATGAAACTAGGAGAGAAAACAAAATAAAAGAGAAATAAATTAATAATAAAAACTGAAGTGAATGAAATAGGAAACATAAAATAGTAAAGAAGATAAAAGACCAAACACTAGTTCTTTGAAAAGACAAGTAATGGAAATTATCTCTGATTGAAGGGAAAAAGGGGGAAATATATTAAAAATGAGTGAATGTTACAGGTATGAAAGATTAAAAATACAGTCTAAAACACAATATACAGATGTCAAATTATAATGTACACCTGAAAATTATATAATTGTATTAACCAGTGTTACCCCAATAAACTTAATTAAAAAAAATAGTCTAACAGTAATTTGAAAAACGAGGAAATGGAAGTATTATCACTATTATTTAATATTGTTTTGGTGTTAATATATTAAGGCAAAAACATCTTTTGGCCTAAATATTGAAAAGTAAAAACAAACCCAAGAATAAAGGAATTTATAAGTGATTGTATATAAAATAAATATAAAAAGAACAGTAGCTTTTTTCCTGTACTAGCAATAAATGGCTAATGCTGGAAATTGAAAAAAAATCCAATTCACAGGTGCTGTTAAATGTCAAGGAATAATTTTAACGAGTATTATAGGACATAAGGCGAAAGTGTTAAATCTCATTGTGGTTTATAAAATAAGACTTGAAATAATGGAGAAACTACAGTAAATCCTAGGGTGGGCAGATTTAATATTATAAAAATATTAATCCTTCTCAAAATAAATCCCTGGATATAACACTAAAATTCTGAGGAAAAAAGGAAGCTCCTTACATTCAAGCTTCACAAAGTGACATTTTTAATTGAACATGTTCTTAATTACTTTATTCTGCATGACAAAGTAATATTTTGGGAAGACAGACTTAAATAGCCTTAATAAGTTTTAATTTTAGAGTTTTGTAGAGGCCACCTGACAGAGTTGGTTTAGAAAAAGGGAGACACGTTTTAAACAAATTTAGTATTCCATTGGCTATGATCTTATACTTACAGATGTTACATGGTGTCGAATTGAGATGTTGAAAGATTATATGACAGTCAAATAAGTGGTTAGGTTATAGGGATCACAAATATATATTCACAGGAAGAATTTTTTAAAAAATTGACCTAATATCATGTAAATATGTGTTTGTGACATGGTAAATTTTCAGTGACACCATGATATTGTCACTGAATTCAAAAAGCACCGAATCTCGAACAACTTAGATGGTTCTCTGGAAAATTTGGAATAGATGAAGAGCCCCTGCATTGTTCAGGGGTCAATTATACTTATATAAATAAAATATAAAGTTAGGGATTTGACTATTTGCAGAATAAAAGTTTACTCAAGTTGATCAAGAAGCTTGCATTGTGCTTTGTTTTTGATTTTTGCTTTTTTGGGAAATGAGTATCACTTTATATTTAGGGTCACTATATGAGGATATAATTTAGCTACAAGTGACAAAACCCCCAATAACAGTGGCTTAAACAAGACCCAGGTTTATTTCTCATGTAAATAAGTCTGCGTGGGTGGCTAGTACAGGCAGGCATGGGATTTGGTGGTGCTGGGACCTTGGCTCTTGGTGATTTTTGGGTCCACTATGTGAGACCCTGATCTTATGGCCCCAAATGTGGCCTTTGTATTTCAGGCAGCAGGATGAAGGAAAGGGATGAGCACTGCTTGTTCAGGAGAGCTTTCAGAAAATGCTTCATCCAGTTGGCCAGAACCTGGTTACCTGGTCACGCCCAGCTGTAAGAGAGGCTGGAGAATGTCCTTATTCTGAGACCACATGTCCAACAAAAAGTCACATTACCGAGGAATAAAAAGAAAAATACTGGGGTGCAACCAACCTCTGCTTAAACATTTATAATAATTGGAGAAAATATTGCAAAATATTCTGAGTATATGAGATACACCTATAAACAAATAAAGAAAAACTAAATGACATAGAAGGTGGTGGTATAGGTCACCAGGCAATAGTATGATAAACAGTTCAATTGCAAAAAAAAAATTACAAGCTGTTTTATAAGTATAAAATATAAGAAAAAAGATACTGGACATCATTGTAATCAGAGAAATGGAAATCAAAAGAAACCATTTTTCCTGTATCAAAAACATTAACAATTCCAGTGCTGGTCAAGATATAAACAGTTGCTGCCATACATTACTGGTGGCATGTGAATGATTGCAATCTTTTTGGAAAGCAATCTGGCAGTAGCTATTGAGATTGAAAATATATGTCGTTTTGACAAAGCCATTTCATTGTGGGGAGTCTGTCCTCTAGAAGTAAAAGCACCTGTACTTAAGTATGTAGTGAATGTAGAAAACGTTTGTTAATTGCAGTACTTTTTTTTTATAGTATCCCAAATCTAGGAACAATCTGAATGTTCTTTAGTAGGAACTGGCCGAATAAATTGTAGTACGCCATTCTTATGAAGTATTATATTGTTAAAAAGAACAAGTTAGATCTATTTCCATTATCCTGGAAGGCTATAAATACAATGTACTCTAACGTGATAAAATAGAATTCACAAAGGAACGTTTACAGTCTCATGTCATATATGCAGATGTTATGATCCCAAAGAAAAAATTAAGCCTGTTTGTGTCAATATGGAAGGATGCATGTTTTTCATATTTCATATTGATATCTCAGGAAAGTAGATTTTGATTATTTCAGATTTAGAAAGAACATTATGCAGAGGGGAGAGTTTAGTGATTAAGTTATGAACTGTGGAGCCCACATTTCTTGGGTTTGAAATTCAACTCAAGCTGTGTAACCTTGGGCAAGTTTTCTGGATCCATCTACACCTCCATTTCCTGTGAGGTAAAATATGTATAACAAAAATACCTCCATCGGGTCTAAATGAGTTAATATATGTAAAGTATTCGGTGAAGAATAAATTGTCCATGAGAGAGGGCTGTTTTTGTTCTTTTTTCAATTAAAAATAATAAAGTCAAGGGTAGGGGAAAGTTCCTTTTATTTTTGTGGCAAAGCGCTGAGAATGTTTTCATCCATCTTAGACTTTGCTCCTTTGCACTATAAGGAAGAAATGGGACCAGCTTGCCTGAGAAAATGCAAAACATCAAGAGTCTTGTATTTATCGGAGAGTGGACTTCACAACTGTCTTCACTGTGTCTTTGGAACTGGCAGTTTGTCAGTAGAATTAACATTGGCTTCTATGCTAGAAATTTTAATGATAAAAAAATCAGTTTGGGAAATAGAGGCACACAGTTAATGGCTTTATGAGATAAAAATCTGTCTTGTCAGCCCAGTGAGACATGACAAATTGTATTTTCCAGAGATGGCTATGACTGTCTCTCACCCCACATGCTCTTCCACAGTGTGACTTTGCCACTTCCTCCATTAAGGAATCTGAACCTTGAATCTGGGCAGGCCAAAGACTGCGTCAGCCAATAGTCAAAAATGCTGTATGACTGCTAAGGCTGAGTCATAAGAAGCTGTGCAGCAACCCTTGTTATCAGAAACACACTTGGAGCCCTGAGTCATTCTATAACAAGTCCAGCTACCCTGAGATCATCATGCTGGAGAGGTCACATTACAGTCCTCCAACCAACAGCCCAGCTGAGCTCCCCTCCTACAGCGTCAACTGTCAGACATGTGAGTGAGCCAGCTGGGACATCTGACCCAGCCAAGTCCTCAAGTGACTGCAGCTCCAGCCATCCTTGGACTGCAACCACCTGAGAGCATCTAAGTGAAAGCTGCCTGGCCAAGCCTTTCCCAAATTCCTGACCTGCAAAATCATGAGCAAAAAAGAATGGTGGTTTTAAGCTATGAAGTTATGAGAAATTTGTTCTGAAACAGTGGAAACTGGAACATGAGGGTTTAGTAAGATACATCTTAACTGTGATAATTTTCATTCACTCACGTTAGAAGAGCCTTTATAGAGCCAATTCTAGCAGCTTAATGCATGCAGATAAATGGTCTCATAAACAAGAAATGTTTGCTTAGTTATCATCACAGTAGTCTTACAATTTAGTATCCCATTTTGGTCTTTTTTCATTCAGCATTATATTTTAAGTATTACATATATGTAATTATATATTATGTATACTAAATGTATGCTAAACATTATACATAATTTTTGTTTTTGATTATTTCCTAATATCTCCTGCTGGGGTCTCAAGCCTTGTCTGTTTGGTTTTTTGTTTTAAACTGGTTCATTTTCTGTATGTTGTATTACTATGCCAGTGTACCATACCAGGGAACTAACTCAGCATTGGTCAGACCACATTTTGAATACTTTTTATTTGATGTTCCCTCTTCTTTCAGGAATTCTCCTTGGATAATTCACTGTTTTCCCATTTTCAGTGGATCAGCATATCACCTTGACTTCAGTGAGTCAAGGACAGTACAGAACAAGTCAGAACAAAATGCGAGGGGACGTTTGTTGGGTCTTCATAGGATTTGATGGTGTGTAGACATGAGGCCTAGAGCTGCCAGAGGCATCACACTGCCATGAGGCAAGGCACCTTACTGATGAAGGTGACCTGTCGAGGAAGGCTGGAGCAAGAGATGGAGAGAAATGGACCCTGCGAACATCTTTCGATTGAACTGGACCTGAAGTTGGACCTGCCCCTAGACTTTTCAGTTATGCAAGCCATAACTTTTTCTTGTTGCAAGCTTGAGATGGGTTTTCTTTTGCAACCAAACGATTCCTAACTCATAGTGACCACATCTACAGCATTTTTGGGATTTCTGGATAACATTTCAGAGGGACTTTGATAAATCAAAGTATCTCTAGGCAGTTCATCTGATAAATGACCGTGGGTCCTAAGAGTCCTGGTGGGAAGGATTAGGAATGTTTTGCATAAAGAATAGAAGACCAAGGGGAAACACAACTGCTTCCAGATATTCAGATGTCAAATAGAATAAGCAATAAATTTGTTCTTGGTGGTTCCAGATCATTCAGCACTGAAACCAACATGTACCATGTTAATGAAGATAGAAGCCAGCCACATATAAAGAAGGATTGTCTAGCTATTTGAGCTGCTCAACAGTGGAAGGAGTTGTCTGATACTGGGTTCTCTTTCACTGAAAATATACAGTGGTAACTGGAACATGAGAGTTTAGTAAATAACAATAGAACTTGGATGCTATTGATACTATTTTGTATGAAAAATTAGGTTACATAATTTCTTTGTTGCTTCCAGTTCTGAAACAATACAATTTTGTACTTCCTTAGGTATTAAAACGTACTTATTATGTGACCCTTGGGCAAATTGCGAAGCTTCTCAGACTTTCCTTATCCATAAAATGAAGATAATACTTTTCCAACTGATTTCTGTGAGCTTCAAATTAATGGGTATTAGAATGCTTTGAGAACCAAAGCACTACACAAATATAAAGTTCTATTATCATTTCCTACCTTGTGAACTCCAGTTTTAGGAATGTGGACAATTCCTTAAAGTTCTTTGTGTTTTAACCTTTGGGTAGTTAGAGAGAGAGAGAGAGAGAGAGAGAGGAATAAAAAAGTTATATTAATCCAAAGAAATAGGATTCAGCATGCCCAGTCTACCTAATTCTCTAATTTCTCTAATCATAAACTCATATGAATTTAATATCTTTTAATGTTGGAACTTGGCAGTTCCTTAGTGATCACTATGAGATATACTATAACTGAGCCAAGTATATAATTTTAGGGAGTCAAAGCTAAATCATGATCAAATAGGTAATCTAAATTGCATCACGCCTCATAGATTGGGGAATCAGTCTTTTCCTATTGCTACAGAAAAGAAGGCTGCACATGGAGAAGCAGGTTTTTTAATTCACTGAAGCCCCACCACCCTCAGCTTCTCATTCTTAGCGTTTGCTGCCTAGAGACCATTGGAGTGCCGGGCGGTTCCTATGCAGAGGTGCCAGGCTCTTGAGTTAGGTAATGATGATTTAATTTGGTCCACACAGGGTCAAGGAGGCTAATCGAGAGTGTGGAGCAATTTCTGGGATTAGCTGTTCCTCTGGCCCCTTCAGTTTCAATGGAAATTAGATGTCTCCGCCTGCTTTGCAGTTTTCAAATGGCACACAGGGCACTGCCCTTCTAGAGCTGTTTTACATTTTGGGTTCTGCTGGAGATGACTAACTGCACCCGGCTTTGTGGGCCACCTGGAAAAAGCTGGTCAGACCACAGCATTCTCTCTTCTTGTAACACTGCCACTTTGTCTCCTGCTTTATCTCGTCTTTAACCCCGCACAGAGCAGTCACTGTGTCCTCCCCAGGCCAGAGCCCCTTCTGCGTGTTAGGAGTCTTTTGTTCAGAAGCCCCCTCATTCTGGAGCACTGTTCATAGTGGCCGTGGAACAATATGAGTATTTGGGAAAGAGAAGGATGCAGATTTACAGGTCTTTTAAACTCTAACCCAAGTTGCTGAGCAAATGACTGTAGCAAAATTATTTTGGCATTCTGCAAAAAATAAAATAAAATAAAAACAAGAGAGAAAACATTAATTTATCCTGCTAACAAAAACCATCTCTAAATGTGGACCCTACTGTTTGCTTTTAACAAAGGAAGCAAAATGAGTAATTAATTTGGTTCATTTGTATGTATAGAATTCTTTCATGTTTTTTTTCCTGTTTAGTTTTCAAAGAGTTTCCAGTAACTTCATATGAGATATATATGGATCTCTGGAAAACACTTTGTTGAAATTTCCCAAAGGACAGTCCAGCTATAGAAAAAATTACGTTCTTCTGCAGGCAAGGTGGGGCCATGAGATTTAATAACAGACTTAGTTCCTTATAGCAGCGCTTCTGCTTGCTGAGTTGCCTTAAACTTTTTTTCTTTTATCTCATTTGTTCTAAGTCCAAAGGATCAGTGCTGCCTATAAAACCAACGATTGCTGACTGCCTGTTTCCACACTGCATTGGCAAGCATTCACGTTTCTTTTTCTCAATTCTTATTATCAAAGTAGTACATGCACAGGTTAAAAAAATGAAGTCGGACAAGGTCTTTATGAAAAGCCCTCCTGCTGCCCTACACCTTTCCATTCCTTGTCCCGCTTCGCAAAGGTAACCACTTCATTATGCTTATATTGCTTTTTTTTAAATAGACTTTTAGAGCAGTTTTAGTATAGCAAAACTGAGCAGAAAGTACAGCGTTCTCATATACCTCCTGCTCCTCTAACCTCCCCTGACCATCAAAATCCCTCACCAGAGTGGTTCATTAGTTATAATTGATGAATTGATATAGATACATCATGGTCACCCAGAGTCCATAATTTACATTAGGATTCACTATTGCTGTTGTACATTTTGTGGGTTTGGACAAATGTATAATGACATGTATCTGTCATTTAAATATTATACAAAATAGTTTCACTGCCCTAAAAATTCTCTGTGCCCCACCTGTTCATCCCTTCCTCCACTTAAAGCCCTGACAGTCACATCCTTTTACTGTCTCCATAGTTTTGCCTGTTCTCAAATGTCATATAGTAGTTGGAGTCATGCAGTTTGTAGCCTTTTCACTTTGGCTTTCACGTAGTAATGTGCATTTAAGTTTCTGTCTTTTCTTGTCTTGACAGATCATTTCTTTTTAGCACTGAATAATACTCCATTGTCTGGATTTATCACAGTTTATCCATTCACCTACTGAAGGATATCTTGGTTGTTTCCAAGTTTTGGTAATTATGAAAAAAGCTGCTATAAATATATCCATGTGCAGGTTTTGAGTAGACATAAGTTTTCAGTTCATTTGGGTAAATACCAAGGAGTGCAATTGCTGGATTGTATGGCAAGAATATGTTTAGTTTTGTAAGAACCAATCATCTTCCCAAGTGACTGTGCTGTTTTGCCTCCCCACCAATGAAGTATATGAGAGTTTCCGTCGCTTCACATCCTCACCAGCATTGTCAGTGTTTTAGGTTTTAGCCATTCTAATAGGTGTGCAGTGGTATCTCATAGTTGTTTTAATTTGGTTTCCTAATGACATGATGTTGAGCATCTTTTTATATGCTTATTTGCCATCTTTATACCTTTGGTGAAGTGTCTGTTCAGATATATTGCCCATTTAAAAATATAATTTTATTTTTCATTTACAGTTGATGTTCAGTATTGGTTTCAGGTGTACAGATAGTGGATAGACATTTATATAACTTGCAAAGTGATTTCCCCGATAAGTCTAGTAACCCCCTTGTGTTTTGTTCATTTTTAATCAGGTGGTTTATTTTCTTATTGAGTTCTTTGTGTGTTTTAGATAACAGTCCTTTTTTCAGATATGTTTTGTGCAGT
Source organism: Pteropus vampyrus (assembly GCF_000151845.1). Taxonomy (NCBI): domain Eukaryota; kingdom Metazoa; phylum Chordata; class Mammalia; order Chiroptera; family Pteropodidae; genus Pteropus; species Pteropus vampyrus. The sequence continues at coordinate 8,131,994 of NW_011888825.1, read as the reverse complement.
TGTTTTTTCCTAGTCCTTGGCTTGTATTCTCATTCTCCTGACATTGCTATTTTTTCATTTTCGAATTTAGACATTGTGTTGACTCCTAATAAATGTGGATTTAATTCATAAACTTTCACCCCCTCCCATTATGATAATATCACTATTTTTAGTTCCTTTCTTAGTTACCTCTTTTATTTTAATAATATATTTCATCTTTATTTCTTGGTTTGTCAAGTGCACATAGTATCTTTGATCTCCATTTATAAGATGAGGATGGATATTATTGTCACTACCCTTTTTACCAGCTCTCTCTACCTCGTCTTCTACCTCCCAGTTTCTTTCATCTGTACTTTACTTTATTTTGCTAGCAAGGATAATTTCAAATGTTCTTTAAAATAGTCTTGCATACTTTATGTCTAGGTCAATATAAATAGTATTAATATTATTGTGATTACGTAGGTATTCTTCCCTGTAGAGTGAAGTCACGTGTTATAATTTCGTTTTTTTTCTTACGCAGCTGCTTTTTATGATTCTGGTTTTTTCACTATTTTCATTGTATCTTCATTTTTTTTATACTCTTCATCCAATCATGCGTTCTGTCAAGGGAACTTCTCTTAAGAGGCACTTTGTCTTCTAGACCGACCCAGTCTGGACTTGTTCTACCGACTTGTAAGATAATGGTATTATATTGAGATTCCCTTGACTGCTTTCCTCGAATAGAGCCTCTGCTTCTTAGATCACTCATCTTCTTCCTCTTTGGTTTACTTCCTTGTTTTACTGGAGCACCTCCTCGAATAACTTCCTCAGAAAGGGTGTTGGCAGTTTAATGTCCTTTAATGTGCTGAGTCTTTCCATGCTTTAAAATGTATTTTCTATTTCTGTTATCGATTTATAGTTAGGTTGGGTATAGAATTCTAGGTTGAAAATCATTTTCCCTCAGAACTTTGAAGGCGTTTTCTTTATTGCCTTTTAGAACTCAATATTTTTAATGAGTGATGATGGTCAGTCTCATTCTCAGTCCATACCCCTTTCCCCAAATTTTAGTCATTCTTGGTGTTCTGAAACTTTAGAAATGATTTATCTATTTCCATGTGGGTCTTTTTCATTTGTTTTGCTTGACATGAATTCTGGAGACTCACGTTCTTCAACTTTGAGGAATTCTCTTGTTTCAGTTCTTTGATAATTTCCTCCATTTTGTTTCCACTGGTCTGTAGTTCTGGAACTTCTGTTAATTGATTGTTTGATCTCTTGGATTGGCCCTCTTGTTTATCTTTTCTGTTTTCGTCTTGTTTTTGTTTTGTTTTACATATTGGGTTTCTTGATTTTACATTCCACCCCTTCTGTTGAATCTTTTAATTTGACAAACATTTAAAATTTTTGAGAGCTTTCTCTTGTATTATCTTTATTCTTTTTTTCATAGCACTCTGGCTTTGTTTTAATGATTG
>NW_011888825.1:8110359-8130517 GCF_000151845.1 Pteropus vampyrus | reverse complement strand
AGTGATTTCCCCGATAAGTCTAGTAACCCCCTTGTGTTTTGTTCATTTTTAATCAGGTGGTTTATTTTCTTATTGAGTTCTTTGTGTGTTTTAGATAACAGTCCTTTTTTCAGATATGTTTTGTGCAGTTGTTTTTTCCTAGTCCTTGGCTTGTATTCTCATTCTCCTGACATTGCTATTTTTTTATTTTCGAATTTAGACATTGTGTTGACTCCTAATAAATGTGGATTTAATTCATAAACTTTCACTCCCTCCCATTATGATAATATCACTATTTTTAGTTCCTTTCTTAGTTACCTCTTTTATTTTAATAATATATTTCATCTTTATTTCTTGGTTTGTCAACTGCACATAGTATCTTTGATCTCCATTTATAAGATGAGGATGGATATTATTGTCACTACCCTTTTTACCAGCTCTCTCTACCTCGTCTTCTACCTCCCAGTTTCTTTCATCTGTACTTTACTTTATTTTGCTAGCAAGGATAATTTCAAATGTTCTTTAAAATAGTCTTGCATACTTTATGTCTAGGTCAATATAAATAGTATTAATATTATTGTGATTACGTAGGTATTCTTCCCTGTAGAGTGAAGTCACGTGTTATAATTTCGTTTTTTTTCTTACGCAGCTGCTTTTTATGATTCTGGTTTTTTCACTATTTTCATTGTATCTTCATTTTTTTTATACTCTTCATCCAATCATGCGTTCTGTCAAGGGAACTTCTCTTAAGAGGCACTTTGTCTTCTAGACCGACCCAGTCTGGACTTGTTCTACCGACTTGTAAGATAATGGTATTATATTGAGATTCCCTTGACTGCTTTCCTCGAATAGAGCCTCTGCTTCTTAGATCACTCATCTTCTTCCTCTTTGGTTTACTTCCTTGTTTTACTGGAGCACCTCCTCGAATAACTTCCTCAGAAAGGGTGTTGGCAGTTTAATGTCCTTTAATGTGCTGAGTCTTTCCATGCTTTAAAATGTATTTTCTATTTCTGTTATCGATTTATAGTTAGGTTGGGTATAGAATTCTAGGTTGAAAATCATTTTCCCTCAGAACTTTGAAGGCGTTTTCTTTATTGCCTTTTAGAACTCAATATTTTTAATGAGTGATGATGGTCAGTCTCATTCTCAGTCCATACCCCTTTCCCCAAATTTTAGTCATTCTTGGTGTTCTGAAACTTTAGAAATGATTTATCTATTTCCATGTGGGTCTTTTTCATTTGTTTTGCTTGACATGAATTCTGGAGACTCATGTTCTTCAACTTTGAGGAATTCTCTTGTTTCAGTTCTTTGATAATTTCCTCCATTTTGTTTCCACTGGTCTGTAGTTCTGGAACTTCTGTTAATTGATTGTTTGATCTCTTGGATTGGCCCTCTTGTTTATCTTTTCTGTTTTCGTCTTGTTTTTGTTTTGTTTTACATATTGGGTTTCTTGATTTTACATTCCACCCCTTCTGTTGAATCTTTTAATTTGACAAACATTTAAAATTTTTGAGAGCTTTCTCTTGTATTATCTTTATTCTTTTTTTCATAGCACTCTGGCTTTGTTTTAATGATTGTATATCACCTTGAATCTCAATGAGTGAGACTTTCCTTGAGTACCCCATACACATTATTACTCTTCTTCCTCACTTGTCCCTTCCCTGCCATGGCTCTGCACTCCAGGACCTTGGCATATTCTTTTCACTCTTAGCTTTCCTTTCTCTCTTTTATCAAGTTTGAGGTATTTGGGGGATAATTCATTTATGCTTATCAAGTAAGTAGTTTTATATTAGACGTTGCTCAGAGGAGAGATCCATATAAGAGTTAATTTGGGAGTCATCAGTATATATGTAGTATTTAAGATCATGGGATTGAGTAGAATCACCAGGAAAATATTTATCATAAGAGAAGAAAAAAAGGCCCAGGACTTAGATCTGAAGTATCCTAATATGTAGAGAGTAGAGAGAGGAGGAATAAGAACAAGCAAAGGAGACAGGTGGCTGCTGAGGTATGAAAAAAACTAGGACAGTGTGACATCAGAGACATGTTTCAAAAAGGAAGAAATCGTTCAGCTCTGATGAGAGGATTTAAAATGTCCATTGTATTGGACCACATGGAAGTCATTGACGACCTCAGCAAACAGTGTTTTGGTTGAGTAATGAGAGTGCATAGAGGAGTTAGCGAGAAAGAAGAAATGCAAACCAGTGAACATAACTCTTTGGAGGATTCAGCTGTGAGGGAGGAGAGAGAAATCAGACATTAGCTGGAGGAATATGTGGATTCCAGTTTTGGGTTTGTTTGTTTTTTTTTTTTAATTGAAGAGAATTAAGCTTGTTTAAATGCCAGTCAAAAGGATACAGTGGAAAGGGAATGATATGTCCACAAGTCACAAGTATATTGGGGACACTGAGAATACTGGCTAGAGTTAAATGTGTGTGCTGGAGATCAAAAAAACCCAAAAAGTAGATAAGGTTGGGTATGCTGATTAGAGATTATGTGTGATCTTGAAAGCCAAGGGAAGAAGTTTGACATTGGTGCAGCAGACAAGAAAAAATACAGATTCTTGAACAGAAAAATGAATGACATGTAAGGGATTTGACCCCGAATACCTCTAAGAGTGAGAAAGGCTAAAATCAGGAAGACCTGTGAGAGCATTTCAGGAATTTAGATCTAATATTCTGAGGACCTGGACTACACCCATACTAAAAGGAAAGGAAAAATTATGGAAACATTTCCAAAACAGTACTAGGTTTTAGTGACCAACTGGTTAGTTACAAAAAGAAGGAGGGAAGGAAGTTTTAAATGTGTTTTTAAGATAATGGGGGAACCTAAAAAATGATGGGTCCACTGTCAGACATGAATAAAATGAAAGAAGGAAAGAAGGAACAGATATTCAGTAAAGTTAGCTGCCATTGAAAAGTTGAGAAGGATGAAGGGGGGAAATCAGATTTGACAATAAAGCAATTATTGGAACTTTTGAGAAAAAAATTTATGCAGAGCGATAGTAAAAAATATCCTAGTTTAGATTCTTAGAATGAGCGAGTTCTCTTGTATTTAGGAGGCAAGGCAGCAATTGTGTGGTATGTAAAGATGATGAATTTGCATTTACATCTCCCACCTTTTTTTATATGAATTTGCATTTATATCTTCCACAGAGCAGGCATATTAATCATTGAATAAATGAAAGATTAATAATTTATTTTAGAATGTCATCAATTTCCTTCATCAGTGCATGTTAGACAGAATACCATCCAAAGAACAACCCCAGTAGCAAATTCTTTGGGTAAGATGAGGAAATTAAAAAGGGATTGACAATACTTAATTTTCAGCTCATGAGAATCACTGCTTAAAACAGTCACCTGATTTGTGATTTAAAGGATTGTGCTATTGTTTTGAATGTGCTTTTTCTTCTCTAAAAAGATTTCTTTTTCCCACCCCTTTATCTCTCTATATATTGTTATGTAGGATTTGTCCCTCTGGTTTTTTAAAAATGTATTGCATAAATACAACTGTAAAAAAGAAACAGGAAAATTACAGTACAACCAGCTTAATACCCACCTGTTCTCAATATTATATGTTCCTTGCTAGCATGTGTCTCTGAATACACAGTTTGATGCACCTGTGGTCAACCACGACATACAATTTTTCATTTGGCCTTTTAAAATGTAACATCAGACATGTTTTTGTAAAATAAATTCATAAATTACTGTATTAGGTGGAGCTTGCTTCTGTTTTCACTTGTTTCAGTTAGACAACCACCTCAGTAGGAATAAGTAATGATCTGGTATGAGGATGGGAAGGAGACAAAAGAAGTAGGAGTGCCAGCCGAGCTAGTCCCTGTTCCAGCGGCCCCCTACTTCCCACCACCCCTGCTGGCTGTCACCTTTACCGTGGTGTATTGTTAGGTAGCATGCCCAGTTTCAGGGCTCCAGGATGTATTGTTCAGCAGTGAGGCTGCCGAACCCACAGTACTTAAAGGAGACTGAGTAGAACCCCACTGACTCTCGCCCACCAGTTCCCATGATGAGGTGTGTCTGGGCAGCAGACTTCGGCACAAAAAGGGGAGTGAGCAGCCAAGCACCAAACCTAGTTTGATCTGATGATGAATTTTAACAACTCTGTAAACTTTACCTCTGCTAATTGCAGTTTTTGAAATGATGTGTACAGATATGGGAAGAACCTTTTAAAATAAAAAACAAACCAAGGACTCTCTTCAAGTGATGACGAATTGGCAAGAACAGAAAAAAGAACAAATGTAAAAAAAATACAACTGGATTATGTATTTCATAATCCACAACTGGATATATTTCATAAATGTACTTTGGATTGATGTAAAAAAAAAATTCCTAGTAGTTTAGATAAGGCTTAAGTAACCCCTAAGTGGGGAGCAAACTAAGAAGGTGGCAGCAAAAAGGAGTTAAACTGTAGCTAGAAATGATGACTGGGCTGATCTACTGCCTCATTTGAGTTCTTCCCATCTTCAAAACCAACCAATGATTGAGGAGGAGCCTTAATTTTAGTAGCATTATTAGGAATGGCAAATGTCCTAGATTCTCAGTTTTGCCTGTTCTGACTATAGTTATGGTGAAACTCTAGTTATTTTCCAGGTTTCATTATGGTCCTGGCCAGGATTACTTCACTCTCGAGAACTGGTGTTTCTAAAACATTTCATTGCTCAGTGATTTTAATCTTCATTCTACAAGAATAATTAAATCTTCACTGCATATCTAGTATGATGCAAGCAAGGCATCTGGACATCTGAAAACATTAAATATGTATCATAGTACTTTAGCTTTCCTGTAACTTAATTTGAAAGAATTAATATAAAAACCATAGTTTTTTTTCTGTATATTAATATATATGACAGTTTAGCCTTTATTATGTCAAAGCTTTAAAAGTATTCAACTGTCAGAGACAGCTCTAGATGCTATCATCACCTCAAATTTCAGGATATTTAGATAGGCATTTGCTCATGTCTGAGTAGCAGTCTCGGTGGTGGGTTTGGAGCTACTGTGCCATGTTGGGTTCTGTTTGTCCCTTAGCAGACTGGGGCTGCTGCCAGTCTGTGGCTGCATCCCCTTCCCCCAACCCTTTCTACACTGTAGAGGCCCAGAGATTGGTGACCTCCAACCCAAGGCGCGTATTTGTATAAGTTATAGAAAATCAGCCTTGATTAATTAAATGGTCTTTGAATTTGTAAAACAGATCCAAGTTTTTCATTTATACTTTAATCTCTGAGGTGAGTTTCATTCCTAGAGCATATAGAAAATCAGTGTCTGGCTTTTCACCCCTAGAATTTTTTAATGTTGTCCATAGGAATAGTGTAAATGAAAATAAAAAATATAGCATAGATGAAAAATTAAAAGTAATTATAGTATAGTGGTATAGATGGAAATAAAAATAATTCTTTACATTTCCCATTATAAGTATTCTAAATTCCATATCATTTCCATACCATATAAACCCTTTTAACATTTAAAGCTGTATCATAGATATGCATAATATGCCCTTATTCTGTATGTTCTTGTTTATGGATACGAATGACCACACCATTTCCATTTACGTTAAATCAGTAGGTCATTGGATCAGATCAGTCTCTCCTTAGTATTATGTATGTCTTCTGATTTCTTAATCAATTTTGTGCTCAGTCCAAATATGTTAACGATGAATTTTTAAGTGTTTACTGAGAAATTCACAATGAACTTATATTTTGTCAAAGGGCAGTTTGTTTAGCTGCCATGGTTATAAGTTCAGATGTATTAAGTTGCAGGTGACAAAACCCAATTCAGGGTGACTTCTGTGAAGGGTATTTATTGGCTTTTGTAATTAGAAGGCCGGCAATCAAATCCACAGTGCTACTGAGAATTTGGTTTTCTTCTTTCTGTTCTCTGTTTCTCACCTTCATCTTGTGATGTGATGGTTGCCAGCCATTCCCAGAGTTACACAATCTCTTACTCATGTCCAGTAATGTTTGAGAAGCTTAGCCAGAAAACCTTTCCTTATGTTTCATTGACCTTAGCTGAGGGGTGTTTCCATGCCTTGAACCAGCAACTATACTGAGTAGCTCAGGCTTGGAGTCAGTTTCTCCCAAAGTATAGGGCTATAGGGGCAGGTACAGAAACTCCAGTCAGAACTGGGAGGAGGAAATGGATGAATGGAGACAGCCACCTTGTTCCCTGTGCCATAAGAGCTGATTCATTTGGGTTTCACTTGCTTTGTTTCATTGGTTTCTACTTCCATCTTTAGGGGCCGTGACAACGACCAAACGAACAGGCATTCCAGCTCCTCGAGAATTTTCAATAACTGTCTCAAGAGAGAGAACTGTGCCACGTGGTCCCTCTAACCCCAGGAAATCGGTGTCCAGTCCAACTTCTTCCAGTACACCCACCCCTACCAAGCACCTGAGGACCACTTCCACAAGACCTAAGCCAGAAAATGAAGGTGGAGAAAAGGCCGTGCTTGAGTCTCAAGTTCGGGAACTTTTGGCAGAAGCCAAAGCAAAAGATAGTGAAATTAACAGACTTCGAAGTGAACTAAAGAAATGCAAGGAGAAAAGGACTCTGAACACTGAAGGAACCGATGCTTTGGACCCAAAGGTAGATGGAACATCAGTCTCACCAGATAATTCAGAACCATTGATAAGAGCTCTTGAGGAGAAGAACAAGAATTTTCAGAAAGAGCTTGCTGATCTGGAGGAAGAAAACCGGGCCTTGAAGGAGAAACTGACTTATTTTGAGCATTCACCAAATTCAGAAGGGGGAACAAGTCACACTGGTGACAGCAGCTGCCCAACATCCATAACCCAGGGGTCAAGCTTCGGAAGCCCAACTGGAAATCAGTTGTCTGGTGAAATCGATGAGTATAAAAAAAACATACATGAAAATGCATTACGGACATCAGATTCTTCAAGTAGCGACGTAACCAAAGCTTCTTTGTCACCAGATGCCTCCGATTTTGAGCACATTACAGCAGACACCCCCTCTAGGCCCCTGTCTTCCATGAGCAATCCCTTTAAGAGTTCAAAATGTTCTACCACTGGGAGTTCCCCTAACAATGTGAGTGAATTGTCCTTGGCTTCTCTTACAGAGAAGATACAAAAGATGGAAGAAAATCACCATAGCACAGCAGAAGAACTGCAGGCTACTTTACAAGAATTATCAGACCAGCAACAAATGGTGCAGGAATTGACAGCTGAAAATGAGAAACTGGTGGATGAGAAGACGATTTTGGAAACTTCCTTTCATCAGCATCGAGAGAGGGCAGAGCAGCTAAGTCAAGAAAATGAGAAGTTGATAAATCTCTTACAAGAGCGAGTAAAGAATGAAGAGCCTAGTGCTCAAGAAGGAAAACTCCTAGAGATGGAGCAGAAGTGCGCAGAAATTCTTGAACAGGGCCGCTTCGAAAGAGAGAAGCTGCTCAACATTCAGCAGCAGCTGACCTGCAGCTTACGGAAGGTTGAGGAAGAAAACCAAGGAGCTTTAGAAATGATTAAACGCCTGAAAGAAGAAAATGAAAAACTGAATGGGCTTCTGGAACGGGAGCAGCATAACAATAGTGTGATGGCCAAAACTCTGGAAGAGAGTAAAGTTACCTTGGAAGGGCTAAAGATTGAAAATGGGTCTTTGAAGGCTCATTTGGAGAATGAGAAGCAAAACGCTGTGGAGACCAGTCAAATGGGGCAGACGGCAGAGGGCTGTGAAATTCAAGAAATGTTGAAAGTAGCTCGAGCTGAGAAAGATCAGCTGGAACTGTCATGCACTGAACTCAAACAAGAATTACTGAAGGCACATGGTGAAATTAAACATGTTTCAAGCCTGCTAGCCAAGGTAAGGAGATACCTCTTTAACAGTATTTGCTCACCCTTGTTAACATTTCCCTCCCTGACTTTCAGAGAGAATTCCCTCCCTGAATTCACAGAGCACAGAGAATCTTTTGATTAGTCAATTTCTTTTACTAATCCAGCATTCTAGCTTGAAGATCTGTTAGATCCCAGACAGATTGGGGATACAAAAATGAAACACCTCAATTTCTGACTACAGACAGTTCAAACTGTAGTGGGGATATAATGAATCAAATCGATGAGTATGATGCAGGGGTAAAGAATATCATAGAGGACATCCCAGAGTCTTGTGCTAAAGAGGAATACCTAGAATATAGAATGAAGGAGGATAGTGTAGGAAGACATTTTGAAAGAAGTGGCAATAAGCTGAGTCTTAAAGGGAGAGTGAGAATTATCTAGGTCTATCAGCATGCTTTGGACTGCTAATAGAAAATTAAAATTAGTTTTAATTTTCTCCAAATAATAACATGACCACTGTTTGGGTGTTTTCTTCCAGATATACATGTGTGTATGTGTGTGTTTCCCACAAGTAAAAAAAAAAAATTTTTAGAATCATTCTGAACATATTGTTAACTTTTTAAATTTTAATATTTTCTGAGCATATTCTCATTATTATTCTTTGAAACAAGATTTTGAAGACTAGGTAGTATTCTATTATATAAATATTTCATATGTACTATACTCGTTGCCCGTTGTTGAACATTTATGTTCTTTTCAAGTCTTTCAATATTGTAAATACATTTTTTTTATATCTCATTATTTTCTTAGGAAAAATTCTTAGACACTGACTTATTATGTCAGATTATGACCATTTTAAAGACTTTCAATATGTTTAGCCAGATTGTCCTTCAGAAATATTGCAGTTTGTTCCCACCGGCAGATCATGGGAGTGCTCATTTTCCTGAACCCTCGCCAACAGTTGGCATCAAGTTGTTGGATCATGCAAATCTGGTCTTCCTTTTGTCCCCCCTCCCCCCTCTTTTTCACTTGAAAAGATCGTCCCCAACCCAAGATGAAATTGAATGATCACTTCTTTCATTTTTAAAAACAGTCTTTTAATTAGTCTGGAATTTTGTTACAAGATGAAGAGTGCCGATAATTAATTGTATAATATTTTGCCCACTCTCAGAGCAGTACTGGAAAGGTATAGACAAAGTGGCTTCCTATTTCTCATTTCCTCTAAGCTCTGGGTCTGTAATTTAAGGGTTCCTTGGTGAGAGAGGTTGAAAACGTCTTCCCACCTTATTTCAGGGGTTGTGACTGTTTTAAGAAACAAATTATGCGATGATCTTCCAGGGATATTTTTTCACCTGCCTTAAGATACTATAATTAGTTTCTACTTGATTCTGGCATTGGGCTGTCTGACAATGATCTGAGTGGTGGGTAGTGGTGGTGGTTTTATCATTGTCTGTGACCTAAATTCACAGTATTTAATTGAAAATTGGAGGCAGTTCCATTGAAGGCACTAGCCAGACACCTTTTGGAAGTGTGGGTTGGTAATCGGAGCTTTACATTAAATTATAATGTCTGTGGAATAAATTCCCCTCCATCACTCTGCTGCAAAATGTTTAATCCCGCAGGAGACCTTCTTGAAGTTCTCCCTCAGTTCCTCATGTTTCTTTGGTATTTTGATTGGTATTACATTAAATATATGTGTCAATGAGAAATAATTTGTCATCTTAAAATAATAGCTTATTTTTTCTGATCATAAAATTGTATATTCATTACAAAAGATTTAGAGAATATAGAAAAGCATAATAAATAAATGCTACCTTTAACAAAATAAATACTACCTTTAATCTCCCTCCTTGGAGAAAAACACTGCTGACATTTTTCTATGTATGTCTTTTCAGACATTTTCCCAGTTTATGCATATTTGGGCATGCGTATAAACTGGTATCTACGTACTTACAATATTTAATCTTCCTATTAAGAAGATTGAAGTATGTCACTCCACATTTTATGAATATAAAACCCAGTTGGATTAGCTTATTAATTCTACCGTTGATCTATTTCTGATTAATTTGCTTCTAATTTATCTTTATCAATTCTTCCATCCTGCTTTTTGTACATTTTCTTGGTTTCTTAGTTTCTTGAGTAAAAGTCTTTAAGTTTGTCCTTTGTTGATAATGAAAGCATTTAAAGGTGTGAATCTGCCCTTTATTATGGCTTTTGCTAAGGAAGACAATACAATCTAGAATTTTCTGGAGTATACTAAGTCTGATTTGGAGAAGAAGGAAAGCATTTGCATGCTTTGTAGAGTTCAAGGTACAATGTGTTTTAAATCAAGTTGTTAATTATATTATTCATGTATTCTATATCTTTAGTATTTCTCGCTGATTAGAATTATCAAATATGTGACAGTAGGATGGAAAAGGTTATAGCTAGTGTTTCGAGGTAAGAGTGAGATAAAAGGTGTGAGGCATGATGTCACATAGAGTTTCTTTTACATGTACCAAGAACGTAGGTCTGTGCTTTTGTGTTGTCTTAGTGTATAGGGATGTTGATCTGTAGGTGCAGTGAAGTTATGACTTGTACTAATCTTCCTGCCCTTTTCTATTACCATAGAAAAAGTAAAACCCAGACCTCCTAGGCAGACGAACAGTGTTTTGTAGCCCCACTGCAGCACATCAACTAATCCAGCAAGCAGCAACTGTGAATTGAAATGATAGGCGGAAGGGACTCATGCCCAAAGGAAACAGGAAGTCTTGTAGCACAAAACTGTAATGAAGTATATAAAGTGCTGGACTAGGAGATGGAAAGCCTGGGTCCTTCACACTTCGCTAATGGTTAATTTTGTGGCCTCGGGCAGGCCCCTTTCCATTGTACAGTGTTGAATAGAAGTGTGGTGAATCTCCTGGCCTTGTTCCTTATTTAAAGGGAGCACTTTAAACATTTCTTCGGTAAGGATGTTTGTGGTGGGCATTTGCTGCCTACCTTTTATTGAATTATGCAAGTATTTTGCTAAGAAGTATTTTTGTTTGCTTGTTTTTTGTTTTTTTTTTAAGAATGTAGATTGGATTTTTCTACATCTCCTGTAGATCTTATGCATCTATAAGATCTATACATCTATAAGACCTATACTGTAGATTTTGGACATCTATGGTCTTGTAGTTTTATGTCATAATTATGATTTTTCTCCTTTAAGTTGTTAGTAAGGCGAATTACAATAACAAATTTTCTAATGTAGTCTAGTGTTAAATTATCTTTGCATTCTTGGGGTAAACTCAGGTTCTTCAGTTCTCAATAGTTTCACTTGACATTTTTGTGTAGAACTTTCAGTTATAACCACCTTAAGCAGATGTCAAAGTGACTGGCCTATTAATCACCAAGCAAAGTGCTTGGTGATGAACAACTTTTACCCTTGAGCTCTGCATTCATCCACTCTAATTTTTGGAAGAAGGTGAATATTATGAGAAAAGAACAAAATAACCTATTTACGAAGAGGAAAGAAAGGCAATACCAAACCATCCCATGATCTAAGAGATTTAGTAAATCTATATGTTTCCAGTTTAGGTAAGTTACTCAAGTGACTCAGATACTGTTAGCAGAGCCTCTGAAAAGCCTAAAAATGTGCCTTTTTTTGGTGGGGCGGGGCATGGGTCGGTCTGTTCCTCATACAGTAAATGAAAAATTGGTAGGATGTTTACAGTAATTGTGTGAATGTTTTGTAGGCTTTTTTTCTCCTCTCATTGCTTTGTCTTCAGCTATTAGGTAGTATCTCCATTATTTTCAGCTTCCCCGATACCCACCATGTACATTTTGCCGGCAGTTTAATGAGTGATTGATTATATAACATATCTCTGTACAACCTTGAAGAAGGGTCTAATTACACAGAATCCTGGTCTCAACCTCTTATAAACCACACATGTACCTGCCCTAGTCAGCAAGCAGCCTGTAGTTGCATGAGATTATTGCTTTTTCCAGAAAAAAACAAATGTAAACTCAGGTTTACATTTTTTTGACTTTCAAGTTTTCAGTCATTTGGGATCTTGATTTCAAGTTAGAGAATCTTTATAAGGCTTGAAACCTAGAAGTTTTAAAAGAAAATACTGATTTTTTTTCTCACTTGAAGTTGAAAGCTTACAGGTGATCTACCCTTAGAAATTGAGTTCTTTAAACAGAAATTCAGGTGTCTTTTCCAAAAGAGTAAGGAAATTATAAAGAAACACTTGCCATGAGTGGTCAGGGAAAACTAGAGGTGAGATGATCACTGTGTGACCCAATTGGTCACCAGACAAAATTCAGGTGGCTACCAGCCACAAACAGCAAAACAGTATTTGAGAGAAAGATGTCGCAAGTAGATGATCCCATACCTGACTACAAAACAGGACTTTTTAAAGGACTGTGGAGATCTTGGAACCTGGCTTAAATGGTAGGTGGTCCATGAGAATACCCAGGTGATGCTTTGGACTGTAAGAAACAGGAACCCCTAGTGTTGGTGGCCTAAGCCAATGATGTTCACTTTGCTTATGTAATTGGAAGTCAGGCGGTGGGCAGTTGGTCACTGTGGTCCAAGAGCTACATGATGTCAAAGCTCTGAGCTGGCAGCTCTGTGGTTTCCTCAGCCTTCCTGCCAGAAATGCAGGGGAACCAACCATCTTCAGCATCTCATCCCTACAGTTCTGGCAGGCAAAAGGCTTGGCAGGTCCCCGGGCACCTCAGTCCTATCAGGAGAACATTTTTTCCCAGGAGCACCCCCAGCAGCTTTCCCTTTGTATGTGGTCAGAACTGGGTCACACATCCTCTCCCATCCCACCCTTCTGGAAATCACAAGATTACATCCTGACTCGAACAAAATCGGGATTCTTCTTAAGAAGAAAAGGGAGAATGGCTTTTGGCTAGAGAAGAGCACTGATTGCCGAGCCTCCAGTAGGACTCCCTCCACATGTTCACTCTTCCCCACTCCTGTTCATTCTCCACGAGGTGCTCACAGGCATCTCCTAAATGTGTAACGCCTTCGACAGTTTCTCATTGCACCAAACACTCAACCTGATACACGAAGCTCTGTGGCTGCCTTCTGCGTACATCTCCAGCCTCGGTCCCACCACAGCCCTCCCTGCCCAGGCCCAGCCAGGCCAAACTCTTGCCCTGACTCAGATCAGGTGAAGGAGGTGAGGGCTCTCTCTGCCAAAAGTACTCATGCCTCTCTGACCCCCTCCCCATTTTTTACTTGCCTAGTCCTGCCTTAAACTTTAGGTCTCATCTGCAGTGTCATTTCCTCACATAGGCCTTCAGGTCTGTGGGATCATTGTCTGATTGTCTCGTGGACTCAGCAGCCTCTCACATCTCATTCAGCTCAGATCACTTGTGTGAAAGCCCCTTGCCCATCCCCGGCACCTCAGAGGAGCTCAGAAGTACCAGTGAATCTCTTTTGTAGAGATGAGGGGAACTTAAGGATCACTTTCCCGTGATCCATGGACTGGATACTCTTGGGAGAGTTGGTTAAGATTGAGTTGTTTAAGCTGAAAACATGGAAATTTCAATGATCTTCAGTTCAGGCAATTTCTCCCATTCTCTCCAATATCTTTGGCTGACAACAATATTTCAGCTGTCTTGGTGAAACAGAACCCTGTGACTTCATGCTGGGAAGCAGGCATGTAAGAAACTTGTAACAGAGCCTGTTTTCCTGTTCTCCCCTAGAAGTCTAGAGGAGGCACAGGAGGCAGCTGGCCAGGAGGGGGTGGGGCGGGGGGAGCACGTGCAGGCTCCGCCTGGAAACCTTCAAGGTGGGCTGTTGCCTCAGGAAATATGTCACAGGCCCTGGCCTTGTGTAGAGCCTGAAGCCTGCTGTGTACCAGGAGCTGAAACTTAGGAAGAACCAACGATAAAGCCAGAATGCCCATTCATCCCTCGTTAGGTCAGATATGACAGTCATATGGTCCAGAACACATAGCACTCATGTGTTGGCATGACTGTTGGATCTCCCCCCTGTAGGGCTGTGCTCTTAAAACCATGTGAAGAGGGGTGGGAGCTTAACCTGATGGTTGGATAAAGCAAGATCTGATGTTTGAGTAAGGGTGGTCTTGCCAGTGGGACCAGAACCACAGAATCTGTACTCCATTCCCTGGGCTTTTGTGTAATTCACAAAAGCGGGGCATTGCTTCTCCCGTGAATGCAGTGTTACCTCTCCCTTTCTGGGTTTCCCTGGCTGACCCCCTTTTACTTCTGAGGAACCTATTTTTCTCTTTAGACATGTTAATACCTTTTGTGAAGTTAGACCTGAGCACCATTCTTTCTTTAATTTGACCTTGTCTCTGAGCCTGAATTCTCCTCAGCATTTGTCTCTCCTGGGCAAGATCTTGGGAAGCACTTTGGTGAGCTAGAGAGTTCCAGGAACTAGAGAGTTCCCCAAGTAAAATACAAATTTTTACCCTTTTTGAGTTTTTCATAACCTTTTTTCTTTTTCCATAACAGAAGTATAAACTAAACTAGCATATTCTCCTCTCTCTTGTCATAACTGCATTGCAAGAGAAAAACAGTGCGAATTTAGGCCAGAATGAATGAAACGTGGCTGTCCACGTTTTGAAGAGTTTTGAAGTTGCCAATTTAGATGTAAAAACAAACACAGCAAAAGTAACACACTTTCCTACTCATGGTAAAGTTACTCAAGCAATCATTCCAAGTTTGTTTGCTTTTGTACTATGTATAATTTTAACATAATTTATAATTTTAACTTCTATATCTTAGATATTCAGTAAATACTTGAATGAACAGTGAATGAATGAATGTCAGAGAAACTTGCAAAAGAATTAGAAAAGAGGCTGCTGTAATTATATCAGTATGGTAAAAAATAAAGTTTATCGTCATATTTTAGTAACAGCTAATATTTTAGTGCTTTATATGTGCTAGTCACTCTTAGAACCTTTACATCATTTAGTCTCATTTAATCATCATAGTTTTATGCTGTTGATACTGTCATTATCTAATTTTTTTCAGTTAAGGAAACTGAGGCAGAGAATGATTAAGTTATTAGGCTAATTAATTAATTAATTAATTAAGACCAGGATTCAAAGTTGGGTCTGACCTCAGAATTCTTATTCTTAATCACTGACTTACACTGCTTCCTGGTTACATGAAAATAAAGGAGGTTTAGGAAGACATTTCAAGTGGACCTAAGGACTCTAACACACTGTTGTCTTAAGGCCAAAACAAAGCCTTTTGTTTTTGAAGAAAGCACCCTTTCACAGTGAAAACCTGAGTCATCAAGACTCCTCCTTTTGTTTGATTTATAACCTGAACCTGAGGGGAGTAGGAGTTGACCTGATGAGTTGGTGGGGGCTGTGGGAATGTTGCAGGAAGAGAACAACAAGTTCTCAGGCCAGAAAGGTGGGCGGTCAGGAAAGCTTCGCAAGTGGTTTTTCACTGCTGGAGTGCACAGCGTGCCTACCTGAAGTGGGGCAACAGGAGACCATGACCAGCCAGCAGTGTTCATTTCATCCTCAAGTGAGAGTGCCAGTGGGGGTCTCTGAAGACACTTTTTAAAAAAAATTGTAGCTTTATTGAGATATAATTCACATAAAATGTACAAGTCAGTGGTCTTTAGTATATGCAGAGTTGTGTAGCCGTCACCAGTTAATTTTTGAACATTTTTACCACTCTGTAAAACAGACTCGTCACTGCCCAGTATCCCCTCCCTCTCAGTCCTGGCAACCACTAATCTACTTTCTGTCCCTATGGATTTGCCTATTCTGGACATCTCATCAAATTGAATCATGTAATATGTGGACCTTTAGTGTCCGGAGTCTTTCACTTAGCATAATGTTTTTGAGGTTCATCCGTGTGGTAGCATGAATCGGTAATTCATTTCTATTTATAGCTGATTAATATTCCATTGTGTGAATATACTACATTTTGTTCATCAATTGATGAACACTTGGATTATTTCTACTTTTTGGTTATTATGAATAATGTTGCTGTGAACTGGTGTGTAGATTTTTGTGTGAATCTCGTTACTCGTTTTCGTGTCTCTTGGTTATATGCCCAGGAGTAGAATTGCTGGGTCATATAGTAATTGTATATTTAACTCTTTGAAGAACTGCCAAACTGTTTTTCAAAGTGGCCACACCATTTTACATTCGCACCAGCCGTGTATGAGGGTCCCACAGTATCTCCACATCCTTCCCAATACTTATTTTCCATTTTTGAAAAATTATTATTATAGCCATCTTAGCAGGTGTGACATGATATCTCATTGTAGTTTTGATTTGCGTTTCTCCAATGACTAACGGTGTTAAGCATTTTTTTGTGTACTTATTGGCCATTTGTATATCTTTGGAGAAATATCTATTTAGATCTTTTGCCCGTTTTTAAAATTGTGTTGTGTTAGCATCGTTAAGTTTTAGGAGATCTTTTTATACACTATATACATATATACACACACATATGTATATACTATATATATGTATATACACACACATATATACATACATACATACACACATATATATTTTATCAGATACATGATTTGCAAACATTTTCTTCATTTCTTTGGATTATCTTTTCACTGAATTGATAGTGTCCTTTGAGGCACAATATTTTTAATTTCGATGAAGTCTAATTTACCTTTTTTTTTTCTTTTATCTTGGTCACTTATGGTTTGGGTCTGAAAAAAAATCAAATGGGCATTATAGGATCACATTTGCAGTTAAAGATTACTTTGATCATAGGTGAGAAAGAATGAAGGACTGAACAGGGGGTAGTTGGGAAGATAAGGGCTGGGGAAAAAAACATTTAGAAGGTAGGCTCAGTGGGGTTTGGTGACCTGATTTGGGGGTGTGCAGGAAAGAGGGGGTTCACTTCACTTGCAGTTCTCTAGCTTGTGTGGCAGATATGTGGTTGTGCTATTTACTAGCGAGGGAGCATAGAACTTGGAGCAAGATTGAGGAGGAACAGTTGTTAACAACTGGATGTGCAAATAATGGAGCCAGAAAGGATGTCCAGGGCTGCAAGCTAGGCTGCCCTCAGAACCTGCTGATTAGCTACACAGGCCAAAAGTGCCTCCAGGCCCAGGAGCCACTCCTCTTCTTGTTCCTGAGGTCTCCTTCTGCCTCTCTGGTATCTTTCGAAGCAGTAAAAATATGTATAACCAGGAAGTTCTCCTGCTAATGCATTTTACATTTGCTGAGGTTTACAAAGAGTCTCAACCTCGTTAGAGGAGGGCACACTACTGAGGACGGGTAGGTAGGATTCTTCTTTTTACCATTCTCTGCCCTTGAAGGTCATCTAGTGGTCAAACCATCATGACCATTTGTTCAGTTCCCCTGGAAGAGAGTCCAGACTTATCTGTGATACCACTGTGGCCAGTACAGGAATGCTCTATAATATCTGCCATGGGTGGGACTATATCCCAGCCGTCCAGGACTGAAGCACCCCTTCTCCCAGCTGTGGGGGCTGATGGCTACAGACTGCCTACCTGGAGGCCTTCTCCAGGGCTTGCCCTCTTCGAGCAGGGCTGCCTTACCCAAAGGGTGCCCCTTCCCCAGGATAGCTGCACCCAGTGCAGTTTGGGTCAGGGGAGGCCCAGGCCCTCACTTCAATATGGAGCAGCTCTGAAGGGCATCTAGGTGCAGTGTTCCCTTGCTGTGACTGCCTTGCAGTTCCCCTTCTCTGCCCAGTCTGGTTTCCTTCACTCTCCTGCAGAGTGCTCCTCAATAAACTTATATGCACATCCCCATCTCAGTGTCTGTTTCCTTGGGAACTAGACCTGTGATAATGCCTTTTCCTCAATTTCAGTGTCTGATCAGCCCGAGGAAAGGTTGCGTGTGACATTTGCTAAGACTTTAGGCCAGTCTGTCTCAGAGCTGCCCTGCCTGTCCTTGCATCCTAAGGTCCTAGAAGGTACATGGTAAGGCTGAGTTCTGCAGGAGAGTCCTGAGTGATCTGTGCTGCCGTGTGCCTTTGGTGGTTGTCGGAGCTCCAAGGACCATCTCTAACTGCCCCATCTCCAAGGAAGACTAGTGCTCCCAGGAACTTCATTTGAATCTATTTGCAACTCAATTCCACACACCCCCATTTCTAGAGAATTTTTTTTTTTTTAAGATGAGAGGTGCTTGGAATGTATGAAAGTGGTTTCCTTTTTTTAAAGAGAAACGTTAGAAATCTCGTTACTCGGTGTCTGATAGTGCAGTTTTTGAACTGGAGAAGCTAGAAGCAGAAGTCGAACTGGCCAGCAGAAAGGTTGGTGAAGCGGAAGGTACTCGGAACTTTTAACAGTCATCAAAGTACAGGGAGTTGGTCTTAACCTACTTGATAAATTGCATTGCTCTTTTCAAATGATTTAATCTCCCTCTCTCCATTTGTTAATTTGTAAAATGAATATAAAAATACCTGCCTGTTATTTACCTAGCAAGCTCCTGTGAGAAGTTGCGAAGCTACTTAAGGGTTTGTTTTTCTCTTTTTTAAATAAAAGATCTTTCTGGAATATTATTACTAAGCTTGAGAGAATTATTCCAAAATCAAGAAGGAAGGATGACGTGTGTAATTTGAAACAATATACTGATTTATAGGTTTACCAAGCCCAACAGTCTGCAGCACACATTGAGGTGGTCCCCACCCCACCTCCATGCTCACCATTTGGTTCTTGAGATCATGATGAGCCAAAATGTTGGATGTAAAGGGCGGTGGGAGCCTCTCAGAGGCCAGCAGCCCTAGTTACACGCAGAGACCCTTCTCAGGGCGTTCAACCTTTTGGTTATCTCTTATGTCCTCTGGTTTTACTTCT
Source organism: Pteropus vampyrus (assembly GCF_000151845.1). NCBI lineage: Eukaryota > Metazoa > Chordata > Mammalia > Chiroptera > Pteropodidae > Pteropus > Pteropus vampyrus. The sequence continues at coordinate 8,111,975 of NW_011888825.1, read as the reverse complement.
GACCCACAGTAGTACCAGCCAAGTAATGTGTATGTTTCTAGACACCAGGCTGAGCATGCCTCAGTCTGAAAGTTAATGATACGGAGCCAGGCAGCTTTGCAGAAAGCCTGTGTCTGACTCAGGATGCAAGATTCAGAAATTGCCTTCTGTTGCTGCTTTTCAAATGCTGTCAAACATCAGTCTTCTAGACAGATATGCCCCTTTTCTCCTTAAAAATCATCTGTTTATTAGAATAACTATCAGATATAAGACTTTTGGTCTTTTCCATGTGTTGTAATTTTCTTAGACCTGTATTATATTATTATCTAATATTGTATACGATAAGACATAAGACAGTTATGAGAGAAATAATAACTTTTATTAAGTGCTTACCATGTGCGAGGCCTGTGATAAGCTCTTTAAGTGCATTATTACATTTAATTGTTCAGGTGAGGAAACCAGGGTAGAGAGATTAAGGAATACAGGGCTTGGTTTGGTAGAATTAGGATTTAAACTGGCAGTCTGTCTCCATGTGTGCATCCTTAGCCATTTTGGTGTACCACAGCAGCTTTCAAACATATGACCACAACTTACATTGACATATTTTATATGGCAATACAGAACCACATACCTTTCTAACTGAAACATAGGTTTCACAGAACATTGCTCATCCTCAGCGTAGGCAGTGTCCTCCGGTTCTTTTCCCATGCCGGCTCTCCTTACTCCTTCCCTCCTTCTCTTCCTTCCTTCTTTTTTTATTTTTTTATCACAACCTCCCAGTTGAAAAACAGTGCAATACTGCCTTCCACTGTTCATTCATCAGATATTCATTGGAGCCTCCTGTGTGTCTGACACTGCATAGGCACCAGGGATACAAAAGTGAAGAGAGTAGACAGGGTCCCTGTCCTCATAGAGTGTGCAGCCAGAAGGTTTTACACATGGAAAAAAATATATATTGTGTATGGAAACCCCTCCAAATCTAAGAAGAAATTATTAGATACCAAGCTTACATTATCTGGTAAATATACAACTATTTAGTAACATTAATTAAAGGACTATAGAAGAGAGGCATAGTTCATAATAAATAATTAGTATATTCAGACACTAGAATGTCATGCAGCATTTAAAGTAATGACCTAGAGCAATGTATAGCAATATGGATACCTCTCATACACACAAAAACGCGTTACAAAAGCATAATAAGCATAGTATTATACAGTACAGAAACATCTTATAATACAATGCAGTATAAAACAGTATTGCAAAAGCATAATACAGTTTGTCATCTGTGTAAAAAATTTTTTATATAAAAAGCATTTACAGAATGAGCACACCAATTTTAGTGTAATATATATTACCATCTAGGTTGGGAGGGAAGTTGAGGCTTTAACAAATTTTATAAAGTAAAAAGATTTAGCAAATATGAAGAATTTAACCACTGTTAAGTCTGTGGGTTTGTGGTTATCACTTTTGGTGCTTTTCTGTGTATTTTAAATGTTTAATGATTAAAAATGAAAAAGGTAAAATGAGTTTCCATGCTGTGCCACTTTTCTGTCTTGTGCATGCATGTTTCTATATTCTATGCCTTCAACTGGTATTCTCTATCACATTAATGTTGTATTCCTTTAAGGAAACCT
>NW_011888825.1:8107396-8109681 GCF_000151845.1 Pteropus vampyrus | reverse complement strand
GTGTAGAAGAAAAGGTTGTTGAACATGAGTCAGCAATGTAGGGTGATTATAAAAAAGAGCAAACACATTTTGGAATGTTATGTATACTGTGTGTGAGCCACATTGCTGACTACTCTCATCAAGTATTGACAAGGTGTCATATGTTGGATCTGATGGATGAAAAGATGGGCGACAGATGGTCAGACTGATTGGAACAATGTGTGCTCATGGTGTCAGGGAGGCAACAATTCCAGCATGTGTGCCATTGATGGTAGGATATCAAATAACTTATAAAGTTGGCCACTTTGTTACTGAAGAGGCACCAATATATGGTTTATTTATTAATTCATTGTTTGCTTTGAATAGGGTAAGACATTTTTAAATGAGATTAAACATTGCTTGCTTTGTCCAAGTAAGTCTTATCATATGATCACATCTAATGTGTTTGCTTTTGTAGCAAAAGAATTAATGCACAGAGCTTTTAGTGACACTAACCATTGCTAAAAATAGCATAGCCAGTCGCCTGAAAAGTTCCCCAACATGCACAGTTCATCCTGATTATTCATGGAATCCATATTTGCGAATTCACCAGCTTGCCTAAATTTATTTGTAACCTCAGTACTCTCCACTTTTTCAGTCATTAGTGAACACATACAGAGTGATAAAAAATTTGAGTGTCCGAAGATGCACTCCCAGTTCAGGTTGAACTCAGGGACACTCCGATATCTTGTTTCATCTCCCATACTATAAACAAGTGTCACCTTCCCAGTTTATTTAGTGCCATGTTTTTTGCATTTTGTGCTTTTTTGTTGGCGATTTCACTGTTTAAAATGGCCCCCGAGTGTAGTCTGGTCCTAAAATGCTGGTTAGTGTCTCTAAGCACAAAAAAGCTATGATGTGCCTCGTAGAGAAATATGTGTATTAGATAAGCTTTGTTCACGCGTGAGTTAGTGGTATTGGCTGTGAGTTCAGTGTTAACATGTCAGCAGAGTTCACTGAATTGTTCAGTGTTAGCTAAAACTTCCAGAGAAGGGAGAGGAAATTCACCAATCTGTATGTGAGACTTTCTCCAGGAAGTACTGGGTGACAAAGCTGTGTGAAATATAGAAAAGCAGCTAAATTTGTGGCTTCATGCAATAAAAGCTGATGGGGTGGGGGGGAGTAGTAGACAGCACTGTTGTGAAGCCAAAAACCAAAGAAATTTACAGTCACATTTTCTAGGGTCAGGAAAGCGTTAGACCCTTCTCAGCTAGTGCTGGCTAGCCCACGTGGTTCAGAAGGTCACATACTAGTGAGAAAAGTTAAAAACTTGCAGGTGAGGCAGGTAAGGCACATCAGGAAGCTACAGGAGAATTCGTAAAATACCTGTTGACTGTTAGGCAGGAAAAGGGTTGCATGGGCGGGCAGGTTTCCAGCACTGATGGGATAGGCTTTTTAACAAGGGTGCTGGCAGACAAGCCTCTATAACACAAATAGCATTTTGTTTGATGAAAATGTTGTGACCAGAAGCTCACAGAACCTAACCCTGAATTTCCCATAGGAAAAATAGTTTAATATTCTCTAATTCAGTGTGCATGACAACTTTATGTAACTAATACAAACAGTAAGAATCGACTGTGTATTCTTCACCTTGATAGTTGGTAGTGCCAGGGTTCCATTCTTCATTAGACGTGGTGGAATTATAGAACAGTGGCATTCAATGTCAGTGTCGTTTAGAGTGTTCTCAGTAGTCTAGCTTGAGAATACAACAAAAAACTAGCTGCCATAGTCAGTGCACATTTACAAACACAGCACCATACTTGAAAAGTGTAAAGGCAAAGAAGAGAAGTCCAGTTTTGTTTTGTTTTGTTTTGTTTTGTTTTGTTTTGTTTTGTTTTTCTTTTAGTGATATACTGCTTTTGAGAATTTGGTTGTGTTGTCCCCCAAACCCTTAAAAGTCAGCACAGACACACCAAGAAAGAAGCCTGTAACTAAAAGTCCAGAGTAGGTGTCAAGCCCAGTCCCTGTGGTTGTAGCATAACATACCTAAAACTGAAAATAACACAGACCATGTATCTTTTAAGAAGCTTTTTAACTTCGTCAGGGATGTTAAGGTATTAAGATGTATTTTCACTAGGCGGCCCAGGGACACACAAATCCAGACTTAAACAATCACTCCTCCCCATAAGGTCCTTGAAATAGAAAAATAAAATGTTAGAGAGTTTTCTCATTCTGTAGCATTGACCCCAAACAAATTCTCAGGCCCCACATGCTGAATTAGAACTACTGGGGTAGGACCTGACCCTGTGGGGTTTTATTTTTTTAAG
>NW_011888825.1:8099519-8107346 GCF_000151845.1 Pteropus vampyrus | reverse complement strand
GAGAGGAAATTCACCAATCTGTATGTGAGACTTTCTCCAGGAAGTACTGGGTGACAAAGCTGTGTGAAATATAGAAAAGCAGCTAAATTTGTGGCTTCATGCAATAAAAGCTGATGGGGTGGGGGGGAGTAGTAGACAGCACTGTTGTGAAGCCAAAAACCAAAGAAATTTACAGTCACATTTTCTAGGGTCAGGAAAGCGTTGGACCCTTCTCAGCTAGTGCTGGCTAGCCCACGTGGTTCAGAAGGTCACATACTAGTGAGAAAAGTTAAAAACTTGCAGGTGAGGCAGGTAAGGCACATCAGGAAGCTACAGGAGAATTCGTAAAATACCTGTTGACTGTTAGGTAGGAAAAGGGTTGCATGGGCGGGCAGGTTTCCAGCACTGATGGGATAGGCTTTTTAACAAGGGTGCTGGCAGACAAGCCTCTATAACACAAATAGCATTTTGTTTGATGAAAATGTTGTGACCAGAAGCTCACAGAACCTAACCCTGAATTTCCCATAGGAAAAATAGTTTAATATTCTCTAATTCAGTGTGCATGACAACTTTATGTAACTAATACAAACAGTAAGAATCGACTGTGTATTCTTCACCTTGATAGTTGGTAGTGCCAGGGTTCCATTCTTCATTAGACGTGGTGGAATTATAGAACAGTGGCATTCAATGTCAGTGTCGTTTAGAGTGTTCTCAGTAGTCTAGCTTGAGAATACAACAAAAAACTAGCTGCCATAGTCAGTGCACATTTACAAACACAGCACCATACTTGAAAAGTGTAAAGGCAAAGAAGAGAAGTCCAGTTTTGTTTTGTTTTGTTTTGTTTTGTTTTGTTTTGTTTTGTTTTTCTTTTAGTGATATACTGCTTTTGAGAATTTGGTTGTGTTGTCCCCCAAACCCTTAAAAGTCAGCACAGACACACCAAGAAAGAAGCCTGTAACTAAAAGTCCAGAGTAGGTGTCAAGCCCAGTCCCTGTGGTTGTAGCATAACATACCTAAAACTGAAAATAACACAGACCATGTATCTTTTAAGAAGCTTTTTAACTTCGTCAGGGATGTTAAGGTATTAAGATGTATTTTCACTAGGCGGCCCAGGGACACACAAATCCAGACTTAAACAATCACTCCTCCCCATAAGGTCCTTGAAATAGAAAAATAAAATGTTAGAGAGTTTTCTCATTCTGTAGCATTGACCCCAAACAAATTCTCAGGCCCCACATGCTGAATTAGAACTACTGGGGTAGGACCTGACCCTGTGGGGTTTTATTTTTTTAAGCTCCTCTGATAATTCTGATTCATATCCATAATAAACAACTACTGATCTGAAATGGATCATGAGGAAGCATTGAAGAATTTTAACTAGATAATGGGCGTGATCAGATTTAAATTTAAATCACTCTGATAGCAACATGGACAGAATTGGAGGCAGAGTGTGAGGGACTAAAGATGATCATAATTAGGAAGAGGCAGTCAAGTCACCCGTGAGCTGTTAAAGCGCACACACCCATATCCTGTCTGCCCTTAGAGAGTCTGATTCTGTGGATCAGAGTCTATGCTTTTGAAGTCACTTGGGGACAAGTGCTTCTGAGGTTTAACTGTGATTAAGAACTGTAACTCTAGAAATGGGCCTAAAAGTCACAATAGTAATAACTAGTCATATCCTCTGTTACATAGAAGCCTTCTACCTCACAGCAGTAAAAGGACATTCAGGATGATGTATGCAAATATGAGGGAAGCCAAGAGTAAGTGTAATAAGTGTGAGTGACTCTTTAGATCGCTTCCCATAGTGCTACATGGTTGTACAGCCTGTCATCTGAGGGTGTAACCTAACAAAACACCACCGGTTTTCTAATTCATCTCATTTTCTGTCTTGGGAGAACCTTCTGCTTCTGGCTCCCGGTTTTCAGGGTGCCAAGAATGAAATTTGTAGTAGAATGGGTGGATTTTAAAGCCTATTGCCAAATCTGGATCTGATCCTTTGCTACCTAGCTTGCCTTCTCCCAAGAGTCTCGCAACTCTTCCAACTCCTGTCTGACTTGTTTATTTCTAGGCAACGTGATGAAGCTAGAGGAACAGAAATCAGACCTGGAAAGACAGTTAAAGACTCTGACTAAACAGATAAAGGTGAGATGCAATTACAGCAGGGGTTGGGGACCATCTCCATCATTTTCCTAAAAGTATCTCCCTCTTAGGTTTGGAAACCTTTGAAAAATTACCCTGATTACTCTCTCTAGCCTATTTTCTCATAGTACATTTCCATGGCAGGGACCCCGGAACCACAAATTAGTATTGGCAGGAAGTAAAATTAAAGCAGCCATTCAGTTTCAAGATGGAGAACTCTGATAACACGAAGGTGTAATTCCCACCTGTGCCTTTTTCCAGTAGTGAGCTACCATTAAAGCAGTGCCTCACTAAGTACCGCCCAGCCAGTCATTCTCAATGATTGGAACAGGGGACCCTGGAGCCCCCTGTCTGGGTGCCAGCCCTGGTAGCATCTGACTCAGGTGTGGACTCTGGCATTTTCAGGAGGAGACCGAGGAGTGGAGGCGGTTCCAGGCGGACCTGCAGACTGCTGTGGTGGTGGCCAACGACATCAAGTGTGAGGCCCAGCAGGAGCTGCGCACTGTGAAGAGGAGGCTGCTGGAGGAAGAGGAGAAGAACGCCAGGCTGCAGAAAGAGCTGGGGGACTTGCAGGGCCACAGCAGGTGGGTCACAAGCACAGCCGCGCCTTCGTGAGTCTGAGGGCTTCCGCACAGTGCTTGGCTTCTCACTTAATCATCATGCATGGCGTTCGTGCCGCTTTTATGTCTCTCCGTGCCGAATGTTTACTCTTTTCTAGGCTCACTCTACCATGACTGCCACTGCACAACTAGGAATATCCCATCCAGTGCCAGTCACTGCCCTTTTCTGACTGAAGGTGATGAGGAAACTCTTCACTTACATATGTACAAAAGCTCTAGCCAGGTGTCTCCTGGGTTGAAGGAATAGAAGTCATGTCTAGGATCCATACTACTTAAAGCTAGTGTTTATTAGCACAGGGATGCGCACATTTCGCGGGCAGCAGCCACACCTTTCACAGTCAGTCGTATACAGCAAGAGAAGCTGGACTTGACCCTAGGGGGACTTGCCACTAGATAAAGGACTTGTCCCTTCTGGCCCAGGGACATGCTTCTTTATTGGCAACTCCTGTGGGCTACCTCAAACAGCCCTTCAAATAACCCACTTTGTTAAAAAGGATGAGTGTGGAAAACATACATCTGGCTGATATGTAACTTTCCCTCCTGTTCTTAAGGGAGGGAAAACGCATAATGTATGGCCCCAGAGAGCTTTCTTAACAGCAGAGTTTCAGAGGGAGGTATCCCTAAAGTGAGCTCAAAGTTAATTATTGTTTAGAATTTAAGTGGTTTACAAACAAGATTATAAATAGTGTTTTAGGCTTTAACTAATGCGGTGTTATCTTTCCCAAGTCAGGGATAAATGTCCTTAAGTTTGAGATTCTTGGATATTAGGAAATTATTTTGAATTTCCAGATGTCTCTCAAATATGAAATGTAGTATTTCCAAATGCTGATTTATGCAGTTTGTTCTTTTTACGTGTTCTCTAGGATGAGGAAGGTCGTTCATTGGCAAATTCTGAGCCTTTGGGTCTGATGTATTATGAAATTTCATGATGCTGAAAAGAGCAAATTTTTTCTCAGAATTCTGTTTCGATTCTCTTACAAAACTTGCTTCAATTGATCCCTCATTCCTTTGTTTATGAATTTTATGTAAGATAGCCTTTAGAGAAGGATTAAGATTAGATGAGGAACTGAGTCCGCAATTCACTCTTGAAAAGCAAGATCATTATTTCATAGTCATACCTGTTCCCTCTGACCACCAAAGCATATGAATTTTAAAATAAGGTAGAAGAATAGGAAAACTAGATTGTATAGTGTTACCTATAAAATGTGAAGTCATTTTAGTTTATTTCGTGTCTGCTTTTATTTGTCCGTTCATCTTACGTTTATATTGTATCTTTGGAAGAGGAACCAAATCCTGACTTGTGTTGCTTCATTTACAAGTTATAGATAAACGGTAAAAGACAAGTCTTGAGTTTGTGTAGTGTCTCTAATAAGTCATCAATTGAGATGTTGCATCTCTTACATAGATTCTAAGATATAGGCCAGTTATACAACTTGAACCCTGATAACATAGGAGATCTCTGCATGCATCTTGACAATTTAGGACTCCGTATACTCTATCCTACATCTTCGAACTTAGGGTCATTTTTTTTTTTTAACCCAATATGTTTCTCTTTTGATTTTCCAGTGATTTGCATACCTACCTCCTAAATCCAGCAGTTTAATCCCTTATCACAAAACATTTCAAATTCTAGAACTGACACCAATTCAGAACATGGCATATTACTGAAACTGTAGGCTTCAGTGTGTTTCTTGCCTATCATTGCATTGGGCAGGACTTCAGACATCTGCCAGGGCTGTTTTCATGTCTGATTCTGCACTTCTCTGGCAAACTGTCTCTTCTAAAGAGTTGACTATTTGAAAGTTACTACTCGCTGATGGCTCAGTCACTTCCTGAACTTACCACATGATCAAGACTTGAAACCACCTCCTACCCTCAAAGGTCCTGAAGCAACATAGTGTTTCCGTCTTGGCTGAATGAGTTTCTTGACTGAAACTCGATTTGACTTTGACAGTCATCTGAGAACTCAAAAGTCATTCTTGGTTCAGACACAGCCAAAGAACTTGCAGAAAATTCTCTGATGAGGTCCTCCAAGTACAACCGAGAAAAGGTAAGAGCATCTGAAAAACACTTTGATCGTAACACGGAATTAACTGATTCAGATTCTCATTTTGCATATATGGGCATTCTTAAAGAACATAGTTAGGCTAGTGAGCAAGAAAATTAAATTAGCGTTTATTACCAAGAACTCAGTAACTAAAACATATGGCATATTATTTAACTTAGTATTTTAGATAACTCAAAAACTTAGCTCATTAGCAATCATCAGCCCTGTTATATTTTAAAAGTATTTTTATTTTGGAGTCAGAATAACTGATGTTAAGATATATAGGAAGATGAGTCTCTAGTCTCAACTTTGCCACCAACTGGCAAGGTTTCCTTCCCAGACCTAGCTCCTTCCTCTCTTAAATGAGGAGATAAGAGTAAGTCGTTTTGTAAGGCCCCTGTAAGTTCTGCTATTCTCTGAGACTAGTTGGTCAGCTGGCCTTTCTCTGATAGAAGAGTCAGGAGTTCAAATGTCAACAGTACCATCTTTCCAGTGCAATCCTTGGAACCTCCTTGACACAATGGTGTGTCCACGTTCTAGCTGGGCTGTGGACCCCGTCTTTCTCTTCCAGAAATTTCAACAAGCCAATGTAGTTTTTATGGACCCGAGTGTGATATGTTTTACTGGACATGAATAAGGATAAGGAATCACTTTTCAACTCTGACTTCTTCTAATTTTGAATCATTAAGAGAAAGACATTGAAATAAAGACTCTCATCAAAATTAAAACATCAAATCTTTTTTCTGAAATATTGAGTCCTCAGGCCTGGCAGACACAGAGACTACATGTGTAACTTGACTTAATGATTGGATGGGCCACATATAGCCTTTTTAAAGAAAGACATTGTTGATGAGCAGTATATGACAGGCTTCTCGAAGAGTAGCAGGAAAAGACCTATGTGGTTTTTCTCTTACTCCGAAACAGTAAAGACCATTAGTTTTTAAGTGGTTTACTTGATTTTTATGTGTGTATCATATGACACCAATAAACATCTCAAAAAAGAGGTTGTTAAAAACACTAATTGACTGTGTCAGTTTCTAAAAATAGAATGTCTAAAATTCAAAATGTGTTTAGTGTGTGCCACTGGTTCTTGCGTTCTCACCTCTAAAGCAAGCAGCATGGCTGCATATCACTGCCAGACTCTCTGGAATTGGCTTTTAACTCTGTGTGCGCACAAACGTATTCTGCCCTAACGTCAGTCTTGTGCTTGTGCCACCCTTTGTGTTGTTCTTAATAGCTGTAATGCATCACAGACTCTCACTGAGTATTCTGGGGCTGTCACTCAAAGGGAAAGTGTGGAAGTTGGAGGTGTAGATTCTTAAGTCACTACGTTGTCTTTTCTAGCTCTCTTGCAGCACATGCTCTGATAAGCATCCCTGGCCCTGATGGAAGGAGACCAGTTCTCATGGAGATTCCTAAGCAGTTTCTGAGCATACCTCACATTAGCACTGTAGACCATCAGGGACCTATGGCATTTTATTTTGCCCTTGATGTAGAAACTGGTCCTCTGGTATCCCAACAAGCTTAATTCTTTCACTCTCATACTACTTATTTTTTTGTAGTTTAAATTTGCACTTATGGATGGCATTAGATACAAAGACTTTAATTCTAAAGTATTATGTCTACTTCCTTGCTCCCCAACTCCCATCTGTAAAGATTTGCTTTGAAAAGTGTAGACATGTGCTTCCCTTAGGCCTTTAGGATTTTTATGTCATAACAATAAGTGAAATCTTTTTTTTTTCTTTTTGGCCGTGACTATAGCATAGTAGAGGGAAGCACGAGTCACTCTGTAAATTACGGAGGGTCTGATTTTGTTCATCCTGGACATCTCTACTTTACCAACACAGTTGTCTGTTGGTGATGGTCCGGGGAGGAGCCTGGTAATGGCGTTTTGAAGTCTTTGGCATTTTCTGTCTGAAGACCTTTGACTTCCAGGAAAACTGAAACAATAGGAATTCAAACATGTAGGTCTCATTCTGGATATTAGCTTTGCTCTGTGGGACAAGTGTCAGCTGTTAATTCTTATATTTGTAGACAAATGTCATGTTGCATTAAGTAACTCCTTTACCAGCCTTTCCCCTCCCATTTCTATTTTCACAGCTCCATGGTCTCTGTCAGCTAGCAGAGCATTTGATGGAAGAAAGACAGCTCAGCCCTTGCCATGATGGGGATCTACAGCCATTTCTATATGAAAGGGGGAGTAATGTAGAGGAGAAATTCTCTATAAAGAGCCAGATTGTCTCCTTATAACATCCATTGTTTTACAGAGTCATTGCAATCAAGTCTTATTACCCTTTTTCTACATTTTGGAATCAACTCATTACAAAAAGATGATTCTTTTTCTTTTTCTCAGAAGAGTCAGCAGGCTTTTATTTGGAGCATAAAACGAAATTGTTCTGAAAAAAAACAAAGTACAAGTCTGTTGTGGAAAAGTTTTGATATGCAACTAGAGTGTTCAGAGAGAGCAGTAGCATAGCAAACTCAGAGCGCTGGCGGATGCCGCCCATGCTCGTGTTTTACTTTTTGGAGTTTATTTTTATGCTTCCTTTTGAGTACGGTATCTGATAATTTTGGAATTAACACTATTTAAGGTAAAATAGGAAGCTATCTGTGTGACGTCTCATTCTGAAGAAGTTAGAAAGTTCTGCTTCCTTTATATAATGGCTTGATCGCGTCTGTTCTAGCTGGGGTCTGACTTCATTACCTCATCTGAAACAAGCCACCCACTAAGTTTTGGGTTGGTTTCCAAAAATCTCGGTGTTAGGCTTAACATAAATAGATGTTCGATTGATAATAAAGGATGTAGTTAAACCAGATAAGTTTATGTGGTGACAATGCTGCTTGAAGTCTAACTGAAAACTAATGAACAACAACTAACTGCAGAGGATGCCTCATGAATAAAATTTACCCTGGAAACTTAAAAGATTTATCCAGAAGCATAAAGTTCAAAGTGTGGTTTTAAACTTTCAGAAGTACGTACGTTGTGAAGATCTGTATCTAGTTAGCAGATCCTACTGCAGCTCTCATGTGAGAAACTAGTGT
>NW_011888825.1:8096905-8099469 GCF_000151845.1 Pteropus vampyrus | reverse complement strand
CCCATCTGTAAAGATTTGCTTTGAAAAGTGTAGACATGTGCTTCCCTTAGGCCTTTAGGATTTTTATGTCATAACAATAAGTGAAATCTTTTTTTTTTCTTTTTGGCCGTGACTATAGCATAGTAGAGGGAAGCACGAGTCACTCTGTAAATTACGGAGGGTCTGATTTTGTTCATCCTGGACATCTCTACTTTACCAACACAGTTGTCTGTTGGTGATGGTTCGGGGAGGAGCCTGGTAATGGCGTTTTGAAGTCTTTGGCATTTTCTGTCTGAAGACCTTTGACTTCCAGGAAAACTGAAACAATAGGAATTCAAACATGTAGGTCTTATTCTGGATATTAGCTTTGCTCTGTGGGACAAGTGTCAGCTGTTAATTCTTATATTTGTAGACAAATGTCATGTTGCATTAAGTAACTCCTTTACCAGCCTTTCCCCTCCCATTTCTATTTTCACAGCTCCATGGTCTCTGTCAGCTAGCAGAGCATTTGATGGAAGAAAGACAGCTCAGCCCTTGCCATGATGGGGATCTACAGCCATTTCTATATGAAAGGGGGAGTAATGTAGAGGAGAAATTCTCTATAAAGAGCCAGATTGTCTCCTTATAACATCCATTGTTTTACAGAGTCATTGCAATCAAGTCTTATTACCCTTTTTCTACATTTTGGAATCAACTCATTACAAAAAGATGATTCTTTTTCTTTTTCTCAGAAGAGTCAGCAGGCTTTTATTTGGAGCATAAAACGAAATTGTTCTGAAAAAAAACAAAGTACAAGTCTGTTGTGGAAAAGTTTTGATATGCAACTAGAGTGTTCAGAGAGAGCAGTAGCATAGCAAACTCAGAGCGCTGGCGGATGCCGCCCATGCTCGTGTTTTACTTTTTGGAGTTTATTTTTATGCTTCCTTTTGAGTACGGTATCTGATAATTTTGGAATTAACACTATTTAAGGTAAAATAGGAAGCTATCTGTGTGACGTCTCATTCTGAAGAAGTTAGAAAGTTCTGCTTCCTTTATATAATGGCTTGATCGCGTCTGTTCTAGCTGGGGTCTGACTTCATTACCTCATCTGAAACAAGCCACCCACTAAGTTTTGGGTTGGTTTCCAAAAATCTCGGTGTTAGGCTTAACATAAATAGATGTTCGATTGATAATAAAGGATGTAGTTAAACCAGATAAGTTTATGTGGTGACAATGCTGCTTGAAGTCTAACTGAAAACTAATGAACAACAACTAACTGCAGAGGATGCCTCATGAATAAAATTTACCCTGGAAACTTAAAAGATTTATCCAGAAGCATAAAGTTCAAAGTGTGGTTTTAAACTTTCAGAAGTACGTACGTTGTGAAGATCTGTATCTAGTTAGCAGATCCTACTGCAGCTCTCATGTGAGAAACTAGTGTACAGTCCAGACAGCATCGGGTCATTAGCAGCTACGCTATCCAAGGGTTAAGACAAGAGTTACTGTCCAATCCAAGGAAAATTAAAAGAGCAGGATTGCTCTTTAACTCAGGAAGACATTGTAGGGTGTCACACTGGAGAGCACTGAATCACTAGAAGAATTTGGCCTGGTAATAGAAAGAAGAGAAGTTGATGTCTTCTGTGTAAAAATAGTTTAAACACTTGCTGGAATTGTCCTACTAGGGTAGAAATTTATAAACCGGGAGAGCTTTACCTCAGGTTGAGAATTATTAGAATGACATAAAATTCATTTACTGGGTGTTTTCTAATATAAACAATCTAAGAAAAGTACAACCTCGACTTAAAATTTACAGCTGTATTTGTACACCATATTTTGATCTGTCTTTACTCTGGGGACTGTTGGATATTTTTATATGTAAAGCATTTATGAAGTGCTAAATAAATATGTTATTATTTAGAAGAGTCTGTTGCCTGATTATTTTTATCATTGGCCACGTTTCTGCAGAGATTTTATGTCATCTTGTTCTGTTTTCTAGTGCATATAGTTTCAGAACTTTAAAGCCACATTAAATATCTAGAATTTGAGGTAGAAGCAAGCTGGACTTCTGATACAAGTTGTAGATAGGAGGTTGATTTTAAATATGTGTCATTTTTTACATGATTTCATTATTAGAACAAGTGGGCAAGGAGCAAACATACTAATTGCACATAAATTAATTTTGAAAACAAAAATCTAATGTATCAGAAAATATATCACATGGAATTTAAAGTCTAGATTTGCCTTGTTGAAAAACAAGTAGATTGTTAAGTGATTTGATGTATTGGATTTCTTAATTACAAAGTAAATTTAGGTATGCTGATAACAAAATGGAGATTTATAAAGAAAAATATTAATCTTAGGTACTCAATGTTCCCATTATATGTTTTTCTTTACCTCTCCCTTTACTCATATATATGTGTAGGGTTCCTTTATTTTTCTTTATAAAACTGGGATTATATTCTATACATTACTCTGCACCTTTACGTTTCACTTAACAGTGTATCATGGGCATCCTTCCAGGTCAATATATATGAATTTAACTCATTTTAATAGCAGCACAGCATCCCAGAGAATGGACTTGCCCTAGAATATTCAGATATTGCCAT
>NW_011888825.1:8081423-8096855 GCF_000151845.1 Pteropus vampyrus | reverse complement strand
GTGATTTGATGTATTGGATTTCTTAATTACAAAGTAAATTTAGGTATGCTGATAACAAAATGGAGATTTATAAAGAAAAATATTAATCTTAGGTACTCAATGTTCCCATTATATGTTTTTCTTTACCTCTCCCTTTACTCATATATATGTGTAGGGTTCCTTTATTTTTCTTTATAAAACTGGGATTATATTCTATACATTACTCTGCACCTTTACGTTTCACTTAACAGTGTATCATGGGCATCCTTCCAGGTCAATATATATGAATTTAACTCATTTTAATAGCAGCACAGCATCCCAGAGAATGGACTTGCCCTAGAATATTCAGATATTGCCATGCTGATGAATATCGAGGTTGTGTTCTAGATTTTTTCTTTCCAAATAATGCCATAATAATAATAATCCTTATTGATACAGCCTTATAGACTTATGTTTCTGTTTTTATAAGATGGGTTTCTGAAAGTATGATTGCTGTTTTAGAGAATATGCACACTTAATTTTAATACATTTTGCCAGATTACTTACCTACGACTTGTGACATTTTACTCTTGATGAGAGTGCCTGTTTATACATAGCCTTAGCAGCTACAGATAATATTAATCTGTTTTTACCAATAGGGTAAGCAAAAAATGCTGTCTCATTAGTGCTTCAGTTTTCATTTCCCTGAGCATATTTTTACATGTTAACCATTTGTATTTTCTATTTTGAGAATTGTTAGTTGAGCACTTGAGCTGATTGTTTTTGTCTTATCAGTTTATAAATTAGTATTTTATTAGGGATGTATGTTTATCCCAGTAATTTGGGGTGTTTTGGCTTTATCATCTTTGTCATGGAAAATTTGATATTGTTATGTAATACAATCTGTTAGTATTTTCCTTTATTGCTTCTAAGTGTTTTGTTTTTGTTTAAGATTTTCCCTTACCCTAATCTTGTACAAATAGGCTATTACATTTTATTCATCTGTTTCTCTTCCTCCTTTCCTCCCTTCCTCTCCCTGCCCTTCCCCCTTTCTCAGATATTTGATCCTCCTTTATTAAGTCTGATGTGGGGTATGGGTCTTTTTCTTTCATATGACAGCCGGTCATGCCGGCACCATTTATAACCAAAACAATCTTTTGCCTACTGATTGAAACCACACCTTTACATTGTTCATTTTATCTATGTTCAGAGAGACTTTTCCAATATGTCCTCATTTCTTTTTCTCTTAAGCTGGTTCTGCTTTAAAATATTTTAATGGATTGTTAGATTGCTAATAATCATTTTTTTAATTCATCCTTTTATTGTAAATTGTCATCTTTAATATATTTTATTATTTTCTTGAATTTTTTTGTATTCTCAAGGCAGATGTTATCAAGTGTCTAATTCTGTTTCCTGTCAAATTTACAAATGTCTGTTCTCCCTTGAGTGCAGTTATTCATTTTATTTTACGAAATACATTAATAGATCAGGGCATGTTTTTACCCATCACTTATTCTTGCTTAAACAAATGATAGTGTATCAGGGCCTGACATTTGCCCAAAATCAGTGTCTGTGGATTCTGCTTAGACCCAAACTCACTTTGCCTGATTACTTTTAAATATATTGTATCTTAAACTAGAAGGCAGGCTCTTTAAGGTAAATTTATGTGACATAGCAGAGGCACAGAAGCTCAAATAGAATATAGAGGAAAAGGTGCCTAGTGGTGGAAATTCATCTATGTCCAGTTTCTTCTCTGTTTGGTGAAATTGGAATCGGGAGCCAGCCTTTTAGGTCTAGTTTTGCTTGGCCCGTTGTTTGCTCTTCTTCGTCTGACTTTTTTTGTTGTTCTCCTTTGTGCCTGGGATGAACCATCTCTGGTCTCTTCAGACAGTCACATTTTAACGTTACTGATCCTTTGCAGGAAGAACACTCTGCATGTTTTCTGGGCATTCCATGCTCCTCACAACCTTGGTCCTCTACTGTAAGGGACATTAGTGGGGTTTTCCCATACTTTTATTTTCTTTAAAAAGAAATTCAAGATAAACCCTTAGTATTTTCTTTCCATTTCCCCATTCTTATTCTCTAGGTAGCAGAAATTCTTCAAAGTCTAAGGCAAGTAGATGATATCTTTCTGCAGTTTTCAGTACTGATGCAGGAGTTTTACAATATATTTCTTTGGGTTTTACTATTGGAATTTGGAGATTTAGATTTAGATGCTGTGTTCAAATTACCATCTTACTTTGTTTTTATTGTCATACATATGTTTATATCGAAATTAAAAAGTGAAACTCAGAAGACACTTTGACACCTGAGACAGAATACTTACCAATTTCTGTCTCACTCTAGAGCTACAAACTTCTTTTAGATTTGTGTATAACGATATGGAATATTTTGAGAAAATTACATTTTAGGTAAGGGCATAGAATGAGCAAAGGCATAGAGGTAGGACATAAAAAAAAAAAAAAACCCTTCAAGTGGCTATTATAGTTCAAAAGCCAGGTGCGTAGAGGGGAGTCAGGATATAAGTCTTTTTGGCATCGGGAAAGGCCTAGCGCTGGGCTTCACTCAGTTGTTCAGGGAAGAGTGCTTTTAAGCATGTGATTGACATGACTGGTTTTCTTTACAAGCATTAATCTGCCAGTTGTGAAGGTAGCAGTGGTATGTGACTTTTAACAAATGTAGTTAACCTGTGGATACTTTAATTTTGTACAAGAGCTCACATGTTCTTGGATCAAAATATACACCAATGTAAAGGGGTGTTCTCTATAATAAAGTAAGTGCTGTAGAAAATTGACAATACTTGTAGACTCTATAACCAAACAAAGAAAGCAGTGAATTATATTAGATAACTTTTTTAAAAAAGTTACAGACATATGAGTTTAATATGTTTAAATTATAATGAAAAATATATAAGGTAGGCCAGCAGTCAGTAGATGACGTGGTCCATGGGAAATATACCTGCCCTTTGTTCATGTACCAGGTAATCTTGCCTATAACTGTCTGTCATTCTCAGTATGTGTTGTCACTAAGAGCATATTATTGCATAAAAATAAGCAATGAAATAAATATTTGTAGTACTTTTCTTAAATATGTGTTAAATTTCAACAAGAAATGCCAGCACATTTTTATTTTTTTTAGAACCCTGTGTGCCTCTCAGAGGACCACCTGTGCATTATTGAAAATTTGAAAAAGACATAGTCAGACTGCTGGATTTGCATTTCAGATTCACCGTTTACAAGACACATGACGTCTGTCAAATTTTTCATCTAAAATAACAGCGTTTTGTGAAAAATTCAATTAGATAATATTTTTAAGACACCTAGTACTATGGAGTTATACGCATATTCTTGTGGAAAGTATTTAGTATCATAGTTTTACATGTGGGAGCAGAAGGAAAATATGCCTCATTTTTGTTGTTTTAAACATGGCCCCTAAACACAAGGCAGCTATTGCATATGAGATGCACCTGAAGAAAAAGCAAACTGTTAAATGCTGTAGGAAAAACAAATGCATTAGGCTTGTCGAAAGATGGTGTGTTTGTATTCAGTTGTATTTACAAAACCATGTAGCTATATTTTTGGGTGATTTGGATTGACCTTAGAACCTAACATCTGTCTTAGGAGGCAGTGGCCAGCTAACTTTGAACAAATGTTTACCCGATAGTGATACCTTGCAGTTTTTCCTTTATTTAATGAATTTGCGACAGTACAACTGGCTCTATGCTTAAATATTTTTTAATATCCTTTATAGAATAGAGTTCTTATTCTTCCTTGGAAGAGAGGAAATGTGATACAGCTGACCCTTGAACTACACAGGGTTAGCGGCACACTGACCCCCTGCACAGTTGAAAATCCACATACATTTTGACTCCTCCAGAACTTAACTACTAATAGCCTACTGTTGACAGGAAGCCTTAGCAGTAACATAAACAGTCAATTAATACATATTTGATATATGTTATATACTTATTCTTACAATAAGGTAAGCTAGAGAAAAAAATGTTAAAATCATAAGAGAAAATACATTTCTTTGTATGTACTATACATATTTATTGAAAAAAAAATCCACGTATAAGTGGGTCTGCGTGGTTCAAACCCATGTCGTTCAAGGGTCAGCTGTACTTCATTTATTGCTGGGGTTGTTACTGGTTGATCCCAAATAATTCTAAGACAGGCTGGTGCAAGGAATTTCAAGCCTGTTTATGATTAAAGTACTAGTAAAACCAATGGTGCTCTTAAATAACTGTTTTCTGTGGTTCTTCAGTCAGGCTTTGTTTTGTGAACACACACACACACACACACACTCTCTGTTACATAACATGGTGGGTATTTAGTCCAATAGCTTCTCTACTTAATACTGACTCGTGTTCTAGCCAGACTGATCATTTGAAATATTGTCCTTGGCTCTCTGAAGAAGAACTGGGAATTGGTTCTTGTAACCTTGTGATTTATGGAGTCTAAATGAGTCTTCCTATTTATTGTTTGATGTTTTGAATCACAGAGAAACTTAGATAATTGAAGGGAACTCTTAAGCAGAATGTAGGATTCTTTATTTTATTCTTATCAAATTAGCAAGGAATGAAATGAAAATTAATTTTTAAAAATGTTCTTCCTTTGAGAGTTGCCTTAAGTTTCTACAAGGCCCTTTGGTAGCAAGTTACTTAAGTGGACTGGAAGAAGGTGGCCTATTCTGTCTGTTTCTGACCCCCCTGAGAATGGCTGGGACAGAAACAGGATTTTTTTTTTTCTGCTCGTACATAACCTGATTTTATTTTCTTTCTGCATATACAGCACCTGTTTTTATACTACATAACAGTGAGCAAAACACAGAAACCAAGCCCATCCAATAAAAAATATTTTAAACCCATCACCTTACTAGTTTCTGAAATGCCTAATACTTTCTTCCAAAGAAGTTACCAGTTTACTGGTTTTTGTTGTTTTTTGTTTGTTTGTTTTCTCAGAAGAAGGGCTTGTGGAGATGAGTATAGAGTAGTGTGATTTAAGTGTTTTAAGTTTTGATTCACTTAAATGTATTCTATTCATGTTGATTATGGATCAGTAGGAGGAAGCTTTGAGAATTAAGGACAAGTAAGTTTATGATAGCTTAAGGACAAGGAGCTTATGGTAGCTAGATTAATTTCAAAAAAGATCAGAAAATAAATATTTTAAACTTCCACTGACCTTATTAAAATATACTGCCAGAAATACGCTGAGCCATTCTCATAAATTAGACACCTTGCCAAACAGCTGTGGCAATTTGATATAATAAAAAGAGCAGTGATTTGGAAATCAGAAGATTGGGAGATTTTGTATTGGTTCATTCACAGGGTGATTAAATGACATGTGAAAGTCCCCTGGATAAGGAAGCTATGCATGAGAGGACAGAATCAGGTGATCTATAGAAGATTCTTCTAAGAGTCTGCTCAAATTTAGAAACCATAGTAAGAACTTACCAAGAAAGTTCTGGTGAGAGTAGAAACTTTGTTTCATACAGAGTTGCAGTGTTACTTTTTCTAGAATACTATTATTAGCATTCTCTCTCTTGAAGTAAACAGTATATGAGTCGGGATTCTGTTATGCATAATAAATCATCGTTGGTTTAAGCAGAAAGATATTAAATGGCTTGCATGATTGCTGGGAGGGCTGAAGAAACAGTCTAGGCTCAGCTTCTAAGAACAACTAACGTCATAATATAGGACTGGGCTACTGGGGGGGCGGGGCTGCTGCCTCTGCCGAGAATGGAGCCTAAAATTGAGAAGCTGCCAGTTGGAAAGCTACCACCAGTTAGCAGCAGCAGAAGCATCTTGCCTCTGCTACAGTCTGTCTCAATATGGCGAATGTCCTGTGCCCTGCCTCTCTTCCCCTATTCGGGTTCTGCTCTAGGCCTTGCCCACAGCTTTTCTGACTGGTGGAACCAAAATCACATCGGAAATTCTAGTTGCAGGGGAGTCCTGAGGTGACATCTTTCCAACCTCTGTATGCCAGATGTGATACACTCTGACAAGCCAATCCATTGTATTCCCTCCATTGACAGATAGTAAACTAAACATTTATGATAAATAATATACATATATTTTTACGGTTTGCAAAGTAGACTCACATCCTTTTTATTTAGAGCTAGCATCACTACATATAAAAATGCTATTTCTGGTCATTCCCACGAAAACATCTCTGATAAAAATTGAGAGCAGCACATACATGATTTCCTAAAGATGCAAAGCTGATACAGAAAACAGGATTTTAAGTTTGGGATTCTCCTTCCAGGTCTTTTTTCTCTGTGTTGGTTCTGTTTCCATCTGTGTCTTTTCCCCCATGAAACATCCTCCACCTTTTCAATTTGATTTGCTCTTTACTGTGCAGACCTGTGCGTGAAGAGTCCGAGCACTCTGAGGTCGATGTTCCTGGCCGGTGGCATGGTGTCTATGTGAACAGAACATCTCCAACACCTGTGGAGTCTGCAACCACCGTTAAGTCCCTTATTAAGTCATTTGACTTGGGACACCCAGGTATTCAATCATTTTGTTTCATAAGCAAAACTCAAATTTAAACTGTGGCCCCAAATATCAAGCATGTCTCTATTCCACCTTAGCCCCAAATTGATGCAGCCCCAAGGGTTCTTTCTAGATCATTCCACATGCTCCCACTGTGTAAAGGAGGCTTGCAGCCCGTCTAAAGTTCCAGTGAGATGATGATGAGGAGTCTGGCTCACACATAATACAATCTCTTCTTTCTCTCTCCCTCTTCCTTGCCTCCAGTTTCTACCTTATCACCTTCCTTTTCTGCCTCTATGTCCATTAAATTCAGGTCGCTACTATTTGCCTTCTTACAGGGTCAGCCAGAGGCTTCGTCTTTTAGGAAATGAGGCATTAAATCTTCATTCGCTTCTCTTGTTGGTACCCTTGGCCTTCTGCTTCTTGCAATATGCAGTTAGAATTTTCTCTACCTGGTCTGGTCTTGTGTGTGACCATCTGTGCTGATCTGTCATTCTTGATCATGGTACAGTCCCACCTTTTTCTGGAAATGTCTGGTTGACTCACAAGTCACCTTTATTCCTTGTTATCTACATATATGGGAAAAATGCATATCTATATTCTACACTCATAAATATAGTACATAGAAGAAAACAAATGTGCATCTATCCAAAATAACAATATATTTCTTCCCTTGATTACAACAAAAGTGCTTGTCTTATTGGAAGACAGTCATAATACCTAATCTTAAGATGTATCTGGTTATCTCTGCCAAAATAGTTTTCATCTAAATTAGATTAAGATTAGACTGCAAATATTGAAAGATATGAAATCCCAGTGGCTACATTCAGTCTATAAAGATGGGAAATTAATTAACAGTAATGGTTTGTGCAAGAGCTTTCCCGTTCCTTATTGCCACAGGTGCCTCATTACGTCTGTTTTGTTTTTCCTCTTGTGTCCTACATCTAAGACCACCCCCATTTAGTTGACTCTCCCCTTCTCATTCCCTAATTCAACACTAGTCCAGAGAAGAAAAAGAGGAAAAATTAAACGTAATGCTTTGTAAGCCTCATAGGATATTTGTTTAGTCTCTAAAAAAAGTAACAAATCAGGCACTATTATTTACTATTCTGAACTGAGCAACATAGAAATGTTCCCATCTCTTTTTTTGGCAGGTGGAGCTGGACAGAATATTTCTGTCCATAAGGCCCCCAGAAGTCCCCTGAGTGGAATACCAGTGAGGACTGCCCCAGCTGCTGCTGTTTCTCCAATGCAGGTATTAAAAGAGCCTGGCATGTGTGGGTGGTGGTCGGTGTCACATCATATTATAACAATGTCTTCTACACAAGCAACAAAAAAGAAGTGAAAACCAATTGGTTTATTTTGTGAGGCACGTTGCACATCATTTTTAATAAGCCTAAAATAATAATAGTTTAACTTATTAAAAATCACACTTTTGATACCTAATAAAGGTCCAAGAGGGACACTGTAAACTTTATACAGTTTTGTTAATAACTCTTTGTTTTCCATAAGATGACAGTTTTGAAATTTCAGTTAAATGAAGATTGTAATTTTTACTAGACATGGACATTGAACTAGATGTTGTTCTCAAAGAACTTTTTTAAATGTCCCAGAGAGAAAGAATGTTTACAGTTAATAAATTCTCAGAGTTCACTAGATGCAGCCTGTCACCGTTGCCATCTTTGATGGTTTTAGGCCAGAGCCCGTTGGCGTTTTCTGAGACCAGGGCTTTGGCGTCGATGGCATTCGGCATACTGCCTCCCCCGCGCTGAGATCGACACTGTTACACTAGGTTTCGTTTTCTGGTGTCCTTAGTAGCTGTGTTTGTTGTTTGAGGTCTTTTAAGGTTTTTTTTTTTTTTTTTACTTTTTTACCCTTGAAGGTATCTTCCACTACCTTGTATGTTAAACCAAACAAAACAATTTTTTATGATAATTGACAAAATTATTTAATAAAACTGAAACAGATCATGCTTCACTTTCCTCATCGATAATGAATGAGCTGTGAATCTTAGTTTGCTACGAACAAGTGCCCTGTGGGAGGGCACTTTGCTGTTTTCCAGTTTCTGTGGTATAAATATTGCCGATTTCAGGCTATCTCCATGACATCAGTGAATGTGGAGTTGAGAAGAGAGATGCATTATATAGTATTTCTATAGTACAGATACATTAGGTATAAATAACCTCAATAGTAAAAATATTGTAAAATAATTAGGAAGCAGTGGGTTTTATGTATTTATTACTTTTGCTTTTAATAAGTTTAATAACGGCTATGTTTAACAAGTAGTTTGCAAAATTCCTGAAGATTTGGCAATTGGCCCTTATGAGCAGCACACTACTGGCTATAATTTACATAGAGTTAAGTACACTCTTAAGTATATAGCTTGAATGTTTCCATATGTATATGCCCATGCTACCAACAGCAAGATATCATTTCTATCACCTCAGAAGGCCCCCTCGTGCCACCACCCGTCTGTAAACCCTTAGAAGTCACCATTATTCTGACCTCTGTCACCATGTATTTTATGTGCTCTTGGCTTCATGTAAGTAGAATCATAGAGTATCTTTTCCTTTGTGACTGGATTGTTTCGCTCAACATTATGTCTGTAAATTCATTAATGTTGTTACAGCAGTTTGTTCTTTTCATTGCATAATAGTGTTCCTTGTATAACTATTCCAGTTCATCGTTCTACTGATGGTTGACTTTGGGTTATTACCAATTTTTTACTCTTGTGTTGATTTTAAAAATATCTTTTCCTAAAATTTCAGTTTAAAAGAGAAGTTGAAAAATCTCCCTTGCTCCCTAGCCCCAGAAATAACCACTGTCTCTGGCCGATTGTATATCCCTCAAGATGTTTTTCTTTAGCATAAAAATGTGTGTGTGTGTGTGTGTGTGTGTGTCTGTGTTTGTGTGTCTGTGTAGGGAAGGAGAGTTTTATAAATTTGATTACGTATTATTCAGACACTGGCTCATTTCTCTTTGTCATTGGAATGTAATTCCTGAGGGCAGATATTTTTATCTATTTTGTTTGCTATTATATCTCTTGTCTAGAACAGTGGCTACCCCACAATCATGTAATAGAAGTTCAATAAATAATGAATGAAGGAATATATCAGAGATATCTTTAAATGTCAGTATTTGGAGAAGAAATTCATTTTTTAAAAGGCTACATAATATGAGGTGATTTATTTAACTACTCTATTGATGGGCATTTAGGTTGTTTTGAATTAAACTTATTACAAAAACAATGCAGTAAAATCCCCTTTACAAATGTTTGTCCAATAAAGGGGCTATTTCTGTATAAGAGTGTCACGATTAATTTACAAGTATCAGAAATTACTCTAACTAGTTAACCAGAAGTGAATTTAATCCAGGAAGGCCTGGAGGAGAAGACTCTAATTTGCACTGAGCTTCCAGGAAAATGTCCAGAACATCTCAAAGGTGGACCATTAAAAATGCACTTCTATTTCTGCCAAAATCAGAAAGTCTTTCTCTAAGTGCTCACCTGGGACTACCCTTTCTGTCAAGATCTAGAATCAGCTTTAGGACCACACCACCGCAGATGAAATCTCTGCCAGCATAACAGATACTGTTCTCAAGGTTCATTTATGTTGTAGCAGGTGACAGGATTTCTTTCTTTTTTTAAGACTGAGAGTATTTCATTGTATATGAATACCACATTTTCTTGATCCATTCTTCTCTTGATGGATATATTCAGGTTGTTTTTACCTCTTGGCTATTTTTAATAATATTACAGTGAACATGGCTGTGCAGATATCTCTTCAAGATCCTGTTTTCAATTCTTTTGGATAAATGCCCAGAAGTGGGATTGCTCAGTCATATGGTAGTTCTATTTTTAATTTTTTGAAGAACTTCCCTACTTTTTCCCATAGTAGCTGCATCATTTTACATACCCACCAACAGTGCACAAAAGTTTCAGTTTTTCCACATCCTCACCAATACTTATTTTCTGGTTGTTGTTGTTGTTGTTGTTGTTGTTGTTGTTTTGTAACGACCATCCTAACAGGTGATACCTCATTGTGGTTTTGATTTGCCTTTCCCTGATGATTAGTGATATTGAGCATCTTTTTTCATCTACCTATTGGCCATTAAAAAAAAAACAGTATTTTTACACATATTCTTGAATATACATAGAATATTCGAGGAAGATAGTCACAGAACTAATTAACAATGATAACCGCCCCCCAAGAGACCTGGGTAAAGGGAGTGAAAGGGTGACTTTCTTTTCACTATATGTCCTTTCTGTTCCTTTTGAGGATTGTGCCAATTTCATTTATTATCTAATCAAATAAGTTGCTTTAAAATGTTCCCCCTGGTGATTCTAAGGAGCTTGAGAACTGTTGTACATACTTGCATGCACACACCTTATTGATGCTGTTACTCATGTCACAAGTTCACTTATGCTGGTGTGCCCTTTGGTTTTTTAGAGGCATTCAACTTACAACAGTGTTCGGTCAGCCAGCAAAGGGGTGACTCAACGTTTGGATCTTCCAGACCTTCCCCTGTCAGGTAAATTACCTTAAATATGAAATATTTTAACTTTCTCTTGTGTGGTTAACTTTTTGTTTTTTCTATGCATGAAACTCAGCTTAGAAAAAGAATCAGTGGCATTTATTCCAAACATAGCACTTCCAATCATAGTTATGACCTCCAGGAAGAAGGAAATGGTGACCAAAGACCAGTGGTTGTCTAAGGTCAGGTGAATAAGAAACAAAGAAGGGGGTGAGTATGTCTATAGAGCAGGTCGTTATTCTTATGTAACTCAAGTGACCCTTTACTAGAAATGGAGGCGAAGTCAAAACAGAGTATTGAAAACCTGTCTGATTTATATTCTCCACACTTGCTACATAG
Source organism: Pteropus vampyrus (assembly GCF_000151845.1). Taxonomy (NCBI): domain Eukaryota; kingdom Metazoa; phylum Chordata; class Mammalia; order Chiroptera; family Pteropodidae; genus Pteropus; species Pteropus vampyrus. Next base: position 8,085,535 of record NW_011888825.1, on the reverse strand, counting down.
TGTAAAGTGGAGAATAACTCGATTATATACTTAGTGCTGTGCATCTAGGTGAGCTTTTATTGTTGAGGTTGTAACATACCTAAGACATAAAATTTATTATCTTAACCATTTTCAAATGTAGTAGGTGAGCTTTTGGTCATAATATTTCTATCTTCTCTGTTCCTCCAGCTTTAAAAACTCCTTTTGTGTAGAGAAACCATTCTTTTAATTGACAAAGTAAATACTGACACTGAAACCACAACAGTTATTGCCCTGAAGTAAATAGTTCATTGTCAGCACCTCTTCTTTGCCCCACCAGGCACCTGTCTACCCTGGATGATACTATTTACCATACTGAAAAGGATTACACAGTGAAAATTGCTTGCTTTCAACCAACCTTGCCAACACTGAGGTCATTCAGAAGCTGCAGAAAGGGGATTAATTCACTGTTTTTGTTGTTCTCTTTAGTGATGTAAACACTGTTTTTCTCTGCTCTTCCGAGCTAATTAGCATCACTCCCAATTTTACTACCCATAATTGGTGGCCATTAGCTGTTCAAGTCTTGTTTTTTCCATCACTATTTATGGTATCCTGGGAGGTGACCATGGGCCAGACCTGGTACTGGCCTGTTGAGCAGCACTGAGCAAGTCCCGTTTCCTCTGTAAATACAAACTAGACAATCTAGAAATTTTCTCCTATTCTATACTTTCGTGGTCTGTTAAGAAATATTTGGAGGATTTGGCCTGTTTCATTACCTGTTTTAACTCGGGCTAATATGATAGCAAAGAGGAGCCTTAAAAGAATTATTTTTACTTACTTTTAGCAAACCAGTCCCTGTGATTAGAATGGTTTTTTTCTCTTGTAAAATAGTTATCATTTTTGGTTCCCAGCTTTTCATCTGCTGCCATCTGTGACCTGGTAATTGCATTAGGCATCTTTCTGCCAGCCTTCTCTCTCAGAGGCATGTTGATTAAAACAGGACTTGACTTGAGGGCAGCGCTGGCTCTGTGGTTGTGCGACCTGTATAGTTGCACAAGACCCTTGAGAAAGGCCTAAGCTCAGTACTCTGCTGATGCAGTCTTGAAATTTATAACAGTTTTTGAACAAGGGACTTATTTGGCTTTAGTCCCTTTGAATTATATAATCAGTCCTGCCTGGAGAAGCCTTTCTAGAAAATACCATGTCTCTATTTGCATTTTTATTACTTAATCCAGAAACTACATCTATATATCTATATTATCTATTTGTACAAGAGAATAAAATGAGAATTGTGTTTGAGAAAACAGTGTGATGACCGGTCAAATTTCTCTTCTTCAGGAATAGATGATTATGTTATTGTTCACACAGATCTTCTAAAAGGAAGGGCTGAGGACCTGAAACCAGACCCTTATCTCCGTAAGAGTCCCTCGCTTGAGTCACTGAGCAGACCCCCTTCGCTTGGCTTCGGGAACACTAGACTGCTGAGCGCTTCCACTGGGGGCCTGAAACCACAAAGCAAACTCAGGTATCAATTTTTAAACAGTGAGAAATCAGAAAATCACTGAGCCAATAACCTTGTATTTTTCCTTCTGTTTTTTTTGTCCTATACTGTCAGTTTACTTCTACAAATATTTCCTGAATAAAAATGATTAAGACACAGTAGCTGCCTTCAGCAAAAGAAGAGGGCTCTGGACAGTAGTACTGTGCAAAGTGAAATAAAGGGGTGTAGAAAAAAGAAGTATAAGCAGAGTACTTGGGTGGTTGTTGTTTGGATCAAGGAGTCTGGATAGACGAAGCAGCATTTCTGCCAGTGGCCCAGATAGTATCATCACAAGGAGCTCTGGCACAGTGATCAGGAAACTAGAGGTGGGTTCACTTGATTGAATGAGACTGTAGGCTTCATGGGGCAGGAACCCTGGCATATATACAGTAGGCTGTCCAATCACTATTGGCTGGGAAGTGGATAGATGGTTACGATATCACAGTTGGAAAGGCAAGTTAGAGCCATATTGCAAATGGTCTTCATTGCCGAGGTAAGAGGTCTGTACTCATTTTGGTAAAGCAGTGGGGAACCATTAAGTTTGTGGAATTTTGCTTTTGATTTTGAATAGCAATAGTGGTACAGTATAAAGAGTGGCGTATAAGGAGGATTGGAGGGGCATTTCAAAATTAGTGTTTAGAGAGTACTTCAACAGTGATGTGATGGTTGGAGTGGGTGATGGAGAGGAAAGAGACTGCCAGGAGTAGTCTCTAAGGGCCTGTCTTTGCTCTCACACCTCTCCCACCTCCTCCCTTCTCAGTGCTGTGGTCACCCAGGCCATAGCAAACCTCTTTCAACTACTTCCCCACCCTTGCTCGCTTTCCTGCTTCTTCATATTGAGTCACACTGAGTGAATCTTGTGCAGACCGTGTCAGAAACCTCCCATGATTCTGTTATCTGCACTTTGGTCCATACTTTTTAGCCAAATCTTCTAGATTCTCCACAACTTAGCCCCATCCCAGCTCCCCTGTCAGAATGTCTCAGCCCTTCACTCCATCAAAGCCTGTTTTATTCTCTGCCTTTGCAACATATTGCAAGCATTTCTGATCGCTTACAAGGTTTTGACCTGAACTGTCTTTCTTTCATCCTTTCACACTCTTAAATACCACTTCTTCAAGGTCAAACCTTCTGTGAGATTTTTGCTAACTACCCTGCTAGCATCAACACCCCTTTTCTTTGCCTTTGGTGTTTTTATACTCATTTGGGTATTTAATTCACTGTTGCATAGCATGCATGCCTTTGCCCCCATTTAGGCTGTAATTTAGTGGATAATAAATACTTCATCTTACATTTTGGTGGCATTCTCAACCCCTTGCGTTGTGCTGCACACATAGCATTTCACTTAGTAAATACTTATGAATAAGGATTTGGCTACTCTAGGAATAATGGCTTTTTAACAGACATTATAACTACCATTATGAGTATTAGAAGAGGATTTTGTAAAAGTCTGAATAAGTCCAGTTCTTGTCATACCTTTGCATATAGACTGTATTTGAAACCAAATAGATGAAGTCATATCATTCAGAGGTTTAATTTAAAGCCTCAGATATTACATATCAGTCTTGTTTATGTGCAAAAGATTTAAATAATCAAAACAGGTGTTAAGGACCAGAATTTGTGCTATTCCATAATCGTTCTTTTCTTTATGCCAGAAATGCATACAAAAGACTGTGTGTATATTAATATGCTATTTATATTGTACCCTTAATCATGAAAGCTTAAATTAGTGAAATTAATTTATTTGTGTTTATATTCATGTCATTGAGTCAAACCAATGACTGAATAGAAATTACTCACTTTAGAAGTTCACTTTTTTTTTTGCGATTCTATCTAGTTAGCTCTGTTTTTTAAAGAAAGCTGTCTGGTAGATGTTTTGGTCATATATTTATGCAGAAACTTTTTTAAACCTTCATTTCAGTATTCTATTTTTGTTGAGCCTAGATATTTTGCTCTATGAAATGAAATGAGACCAGGCGCAGTAAACACAGGCAAAGTGAACAGTGACTCTGACCACAGAAACTCATGAACTTGAGTTTACAAATATGCCAAATACAAGGAAAAGCAGTCATCAGATTATACAAGAAAAGTTTTAAGTATAAAGTTTTTCTTAAAATCTCTCAACCTTGATTCAGATTGCCAAGGTCTGGAATCTTTCCATTACTCCTTTTTAAGTCATTTAAAATATTTTTATTTAGTATTGGACGCATACAAAATAATAATAAAATGTTTGTAAGATGTAAAGAATATCAACACAATGGAGGTCCACCTGGACACCGCATCTTCCAGTTTAAGAAGAAAATTATTATTACCTTTGAAATTATTATTACCTTTGAAATTTCGTATCAGCCCCTTCTATTTACATCACCTCTCTGCCCCTCCATTGCCCCCCTCTATGGTCACTGCCATTCTGAATTTTATATAAGTCTTTCTTTGTATTTCTTTACAGTTTCACCATATATTTTATTTCCTCGAACAATATGTTATTTAGCATATTTAAAATTTTGTATACATGGAAACATTGTGGGTTTTTTAATTAAAAATGTTTCCTGCTATTCAGGTTATTGCATGCATCTGTAATTCATTAGTTTTTATTATTATACAGTATTCCATTGTG
>NW_011888825.1:8067350-8081373 GCF_000151845.1 Pteropus vampyrus | reverse complement strand
TCTTAAAATCTCTCAACCTTGATTCAGATTGCCAAGGTCTGGAATCTTTCCATTACTCCTTTTTAAGTCATTTAAAATATTTTTATTTAGTATTGGACGCATACAAAATAATAATAAAATGTTTGTAAGATGTAAAGAATATCAACACAATGGAGGTCCACCTGGACACCGCATCTTCCAGTTTAAGAAGAAAATTATTATTACCTTTGAAATTATTATTACCTTTGAAATTTCGTATCAGCCCCTTCTATTTACATCACCTCTCTGCCCCTCCATTGCCCCCCTCTATGGTCACTGCCATTCTGAATTTTATATAAGTCTTTCTTAGTATTTCTTTACAGTTTCACCATATATTTTATTTCCTCGAACAATATGTTATTTAGCATATTTAAAATTTTGTATACATGGAAACATTGTGGGTTTTTTAATTAAAAATGTTTCCTGCTATTCAGGTTATTGCATGCATCTGTAATTCATTAGTTTTTATTATTATACAGTATTCCATTGTGTGAACATATCATAGTTTATCTATTTTCCTGATGTACCTTTGTTTTTTTCCAATTTTTGCCATTATAAAAAGTGCTGCTCATGCAAGACAGGGCAGAGTCCCCTAAGTGGAAGCGGGGGCAGGGGGGAGTTCAAGCCCTGCACCCAGAGAGAAGGTTCTTGGCTGAGCGCAAGAAAGAATGCAAATGCATGCCAGAGATAGAGTCAAAAAGAAAGTTTGTAGAGAAGGGGTGATACTCCATAGACAGAGTGTGGTCTCCTCTTAGAGGTAGAGCGTGAGAGAGCCTGAGAGAGACTCAGAGGGATGGAGACAGTAGAGGGACAGAGTAAAAGATAATGAAAGAGACAGAAAAAGACACTGAGAGGGACCCTGAGTGTTCAGGAAATTCAGTTTATATACCATTGCTAGTTTCTGTGAATTACAGTTTAAAGACTTTGTTCACCCATTTTCCATTGATGGTATGGACATACAGTGTGGAAGGATGAGAGTATGTAGGAGTAAAGGTAAGAATATGTAGTGCAAAAGGCCTGCTGGCAATTCTCAGCCTTTGATCCCTAGGTTCTCCATGGTTTCAGCTGTAGGGAATGAGTGATTTTATTTTGTGTCGGGCATGACTTAAAGACTGTTTTTCTTTCACAGTACTGGTAAATGGTTTGTTAGTAATCCCAGCAGAAATCTTCCTTTGTTCTTCAGGTTTCCTTGTGGTCTGGCATAGAGCTGACCAGCATATTGCAGTCTCTGAATTTAGCCTGATTTAACATTTTAGTTCTCTTGCCTCTTCCCTACATTACTGCTGTGAACATTCTTGTATGTGTGCCCTGATGATGTATACGTCTCAGAGTAAATCCTGTTACTCTTCAGTTGTTGCCTGCTACAGTTGATACTCCAGAGACGCACCGCCCTCTGTTCTCCTTGCTCTATGCCTGCACTCCTGCACAAGGTATAGGGAAATAGAGTGCTGTTCGAAATGCAATAGGAGTATAATTCTTATTTCATGACATTCATCATAGAAGAAACTGTATGATCTTAAATCCTTTTTAGTATTTGGATAATTTTAGGTAGCATAAAAATTAACGTAGATGTTTACAGAAAATTGAGGATGGGGCACTTAAACTCTTGCTCTTGGAATGCCATGGTATTAAGTAAAATCACTTTCTTTGGCTAAATGGGTGCTCAGAATTGAGTTAATGTACCACAAGCTAAGGAGTATGAGTATCACCTTTGGAATGTGCAAAGCCCCTCTTTTGAGTAATTTTCACCTTTCATCTCCATTCCCATCACCTCCTTTAAAGCAGCCAATCTGATGTTTTAAAAATGCCCTTCGAATCTACCTTTCATATGATATATGGATATGGGTGTAGCCTTTAAAACATGCAGAGTATTTTTTATTGGTGTCTTTAATTAAAATGATACTGTACTTAAATAAATAAAAGGCTAGAGGGATAGAGCAGAATGTGGATTTAAAAAAAAAAAAAAAAAAAACCTCTTCCTCAGACCTCTGACATCCAAGAAACACAATTTAATTTTTCTTTTATACCACGAGACATAATAAAAAATATTTTGTTAATGTGACTGAGTTAGTTGTTTTTCTTTAGTTTCACTTAGAATGACCTAGACTTTTGCTTTTCTAATCTAGTTAATTATTTCTCATATATTTGAGGGTTCTAAAAATAAGCGCCTTCTCTTTACTATGTGCTCTTCTTTCTAACCAGTGTGGAAAGAAGAGATCCTCTGGCCGCCTTGGCCCGGGAATATGGCGGCTCCAAGCGCAATGCTCTGCTGAAATGGTGCCAGAAGAAGACAGAAGGTTATGCGGTAAGGGGCAGTGTCAGCCATGTCTAGCCAGGTCTGGGCAGTAGGCATCCAGTGCCAGTACGTGTTGTGTGTGTGCATGTGCTCAGATGGGCAGGTGTGCATGTAATTGTCATCTTTCTTTTTTTCCTGGGCAGGGCTGCCAGGCAGAGTTTGCTATTTGTGCGCTGCACGTAGGTACCCAGACAAAAAGGCAAGTGGGACCAAAAGTCAGTCTGCAGTCTATCCAACAAACATTATACATAAATGTGGACCTACATCTCCTATGAGAAGGGATACGTTTTTTTTTGGTTTTTTTGTTTTTTTTGCTCAGAGAAGATAAAAGCTCCCTAAGCACTGCTAACAGTCTACTTCAGCCTAGAGAGACAGCTTTTACTGAATCATCTTCCCAAAGCAGGTGCCTTTTTAAAATTCACATAAAGGTCCCGCGTAACTGAGCCTTCAGAGTTTCTCTATTTCTTTTAGAGTTGTTGGCGTTTAGTTTAGGAGTTTAAGTTTACCAGAACAGTGTTTGTTTTTTGTGAAAATTAGACAAGAAAAGTAATACCCGATATAAGTTTAAGCTTTTTCATTATCAAATATCATATATAAAGATAGAAGTACATCTACTAGTTTCATGAATTATGAAGTGAAAATCCATGCAGTCACTACTCATGTCCAGAAATAGAGCACTGCCAGTTCCCCCAAACCCTTTTTTCTTTTTAAATCGCTATTTATTTTTAATTAAATTTATTGGAGTGACATTAGTTAATAAAGTGATATAGCTTTCAAGTGTACAATTTAATAATACATCATCTGTATATTACTTGTGTGTGCATCACTCAAAGTCAAATCTCCCTCTGTCAACGTATGTTTGACCCCTCCCCCCTTTCCTTCCGGTGACCACTAAACTGTTTCCCCTGTGGGTTTTCGTTTGTTTGTCTTATCCGTTGCTGTGACTTTTTAATCTTAACCCCTCACTACTCCCAACAATAGCTGTTATTCTCAATTTTCCTCATAGTTTTCTACAAAAATAGTATATTAGTAGTAATTATATAGTTTTCTACAAATATGCTGTTAGTTTTGCCTGCCTTCGAACTTTATAAAATGCAGTGAAAAACTAATATTCGTATCTGGCTTTTTTCACACAATGCTAAGGTTTATCCATATAGCTTGTTGCATAGCCAGATAGCTTTTGCATATAGCTTTAGTTTTATCCATGTCCATGTTGCACATAGCTATAGTTCGTTTTCTTCACCATTTAATAACCTATTATATGATCATACTATTATTTATTTATCCATTTTACCGTTGATGGACAAGTGGGTTATTTCCATGCTAGGGCTATTATAAATAGTGTTGATATGTTCTTATATATGTCTTTTAGAACATAAATGTGCCCATTCCTTCTGGATCTATAACTGATGGAATTACTGGGCTGTAGGGTATGCATATATTCAAGTAGATAGTGCCAAACAGATTTCTGAAGCAGTTGTACAGTTTACCTCCCAATAGCACTATATGGGAAATTTGTTTTCCTACATTCTCACAAATATGTAGTGTTGTCAGTTTTTTACTCCTGGTCCTTGGATGAGCGTATAGTGGTCTCTCATTGTGATTATGATTTGCATCTCTCTGTTGGCTAATGAGCTTGAGCTTGGGCATTCCCTTTGGAGATGTGCCTGCTCAGGTCTTTTGTCCATTTTAAAAATCAAATTGCCTTTCTTTTCCTTACTGCTTTCAGGAGTTTGTTATATATTCTGGATACAAGTCCTTTGTCAAATAGATGTATTATTACAAATATCATCCCCTAGGGTAGCTTAAATTTCTGCTTTTTTGTTGAACAAAATTCTTAATTAAGTCTAATTTTTTCGATCTTTTCTCTAATGGTTAGTGATTTTTGTATCACGTTTAAGAAAGTTTTTCTATTCTCTAAGGTCATGAAAATATTTTTCTGTGTTTTCTTCTAGAAGTTGGATTCTTTTACCTTTCCCATTAAGTAGACACCTTCTTTAAAATTGCCAACTGCTACTCCACTCTTCTCATTCAGGCTCAGCTCTCCCATCCCTTTACCCCATTTTGCTAAAAATTCTGATGATGCTGGCACCACAGCACTTTTTTTCCAACCTCAAGCTTTTAGGGAGACAGAGAGAGAGGGGGCGGGGGGGAGAGGAGGAGGAATGGAAGGAGAAAGAGAAGAAAAGAAAGGGAGAGAGGTAGAGGGGGAGGGAGGGGAGGAAAGCAGAGGAAAAAAAAGAAAAGAAAGAAAGATGACACAGGCCTCAGCCAAGACCCCGCCTGGAGGGTCAAAAAGCTGCAGAGCTGGGATTCTCTTTGTAGCAGCAGCAAAATCAGACTCTCTCTACTCAAGAAGAAACATGTCTTGTATCTTCGATATTACCTTCTTTTCATTTTCTGTTAAAAAAAGGAAAGAAAGAAAATGAGTCGTTAATGACCAATAATAGAGGCTCCCAACCTACAAACTTGCTTCTCACTCATTGTTGTTTCTTTTAGCTATTCCATCCACTCTGTGCTTCAGTCCCATTCTAAGGCTTGAAACCATCCCATAAAGGAAGGCCATCTCAGTAGCAACATCCCTCAGCATGCCCCCCATGCTGTTGCGGAAATGGAAAGAATAAGAAGTTAGGGAGAGGAAGCTGAGTACAGGAGGTCTTAGTGTAAAGGAAGTAGGAATGGTAGCAGAATTGAAGATGAAAAGGAGCAGTCTTCTAGGAATGAAGTGACCACTGATGGTGACTGCACTGTCATTTCCCCACCTTACAGAAATGGATTGAGAGAAGTGCTAGAATGGATATGAAAAGGCATTTAAAATTTCCAAAAGAAATTAACCCTTTAACATATAATGTTATAATTATATTACAAGGAGGAATTATACAATAAGATATTTCTAGTCTAACAGCGAGAATATTTCCAGTGATATTTTTTGGTTTTTGAACATCTTAAACTAGTTCTCAAAGTGTTTTACATTTGTTGAAACCCAAAACTCATTTTGCCTGAAGAATACTTTTCATTCATTGTTAAATCTCTGTAAATTTAGAGAGAAATATAAATCGTATGTATGTAATTTATTTACTCTTCATAAAATATTCTCTGTCTAGACCTTTTTGTCTAAGATGCCCCATAAGTCTTGTTCTCTCAGACTTAAGAAGCTAAAAAGAAAATTGTAGAAAGTTCAGATGGTTCACAGTCTTTTTGAAAACCAGTAGCCACATGCAGTTCTACTTAAAATAACTTTGTTTTTACTCTACCAATATAAAGCGTGATAGATTATGTTAAAACTCCACATATTAATTTAATGAATTTTTATTGAGGAGCCTATTCAGTGCCAGATAATATTTCAGGTGCTAGGAAATTAGCAGTAAATGAAATGGGCAAAATCTCTGCTCTCATGGAATTTACATTCTCATGGGGAGTGTCAATTAAAATAAAAAAGTAAAATATCGTACAATATTAGAAGGTGGTATACACAATAGAGAAAAATAAAGCAGAGAAGGAGGATTGGGTATGTTGGGTAGAGATACAATTTTAATACAAAGGTTGAGGAGGTGACATTTGAGCAATGAATGGTTCACCTTGCCTGAAGGAGGTGAGGACATTTGTGTTTTCATCAAGGTTTATCTCACACCAAGCGTTAGGCTTGGAAGGTCAGAATGAGGAGGTCATCACTTTAGCAACTATATCAGTTGGAATTTAAATAACTCAAGGTGGCCACTCCAGTTTAGCAGCACTCAGGTAGAATAGCCAGCCAGACCCACATACTGAGCCCGGGTTCGGCTTTCTGGTGTCTTGTGGTAGCTCCAGGATTGAGGCCGAGTGAAAGAACATGAGCGTACACTCACTGTGGAGTGAGGCTGCACTGAGATGAAATGGTGCTCATCGAAGAGGAGACCCTTCCAGACATTCCGCTCAATTTAGATTTCCTTGGATCTTTTTTTGAAAAAGACAGATTTCCAGGAAAGCCCTGCAAATTTAACACTCAGTCCTGAGCTTGGTGCTTGTTATGCCTGTTAGCTACATCCCAAACCGGGGTAGGCCTGTCCCATGGAGCCCCTGCATCTCCCTTTCTTGTCGGCGTTTAGTTCCAATTTAGAGTTAGGACAGAAATTTCCACCTCTAATGCAAATACCAGTTAGGGTTCTGAAGGGGCAGAAAACCAAGATGATGGCTATGATGGGCAGAATCCTAAGAGACCCCAGGTGACCCTCACCCTTGTAAAACCTCCTCTATGCATATGGCAAAGGGAAGTTACCTGGGCAGACCAAACACAATAACCCATTAAAAGCCGAGTGTTTTCTCTGCAGCATAAAAAGAACTCAGTGCACTGTTGGTGGGAGCACATGAGAAGGAGCTGACAGAGGTTCTTGGCTGATAGGAAACCTCAACCTTCTAGCCCTAAAGCCTTAGTACTTGGGTCCTACCAACACCCAGGAGATGCCACGGGACGGCACTCTGCAGGTTTGAAGCCGACAATGACAAGTGTGGTGCTGCAGGGTCCTTCTTGTCATTTCTCTCCCTGTCCTGATGCCCTTGGGCCTCAGCTAGGCTAAGGATGGTCAGTTTGCCTGGCCCACTGCCTTCCCTTAGCTGAGGGACATTGACTTGTAACACACTGACAAATGGGTGGAATTAGCTTTAAATCTCTGCAAAGTCCTGGTACCTTCCAAGAAACATGACTAGATAGGGCTACCTCACACCTCTGGCACTTGGCTGCGTTCCTAGGGCCTACTGTCCCTGGACTATGTGGCCTCACTGGTGATTTATTTGATCAAGGGCATAGGTAAGGATTGAATATATCTCACCTGCCTCTCCAAAGCTAGAATCCATAACTTTTAGCAAGTTTTACCAGGCTGTGTTTTAAAGTTTTATAGGCCGCAGATTTAAAGTGCCAAAATTAGAACATTAGAGCAGTATCGTAGTAGAAAGAAAGAAATATGTAAAATGATACCTAAGTTGGCTATAAGAAACATAATTTGAAAATAGTTTGGATGGAAATGGCCAAGGATTTTTTTATTGCTTTCATCTTAAGTCACTATCTTAGTTTTCTTTTGCTGTGTAACAAATTACCACATATTCAGTGACTTAAAACAATACCTACTGATGAGCTCACAATTCTTACAGGTCAGAGAGTCCAGCCCGGTATGACTGGGTTCTCAGGGTACTGTAGGCTGAAATGAAGGTGTCAGCTGAACAACATTCTCACCTGGAGGCTCTGGGGAAGAATTCATTTCCAAGCTTCGAAGTTTACTCAGGGTGTTGGCAGAACTCACCCTTTTAAATTTCCCCTATGACCTTGACCAAATCACCAGTGAGGCCACGTAGTCCAGGGACAGCAGGCCCTAGGAACGCAGCCAAATGCCACTTGCAGAGGTGTGGAGTAGCCACACCTAGTCATGCTTCTTGGAAGGTACCAGGACTTTGCAGAGATTTAGAGCTAATTCCGCCCATTTGTCAGTGTGTTACAAGCCAATGTTCCTCAGCTAAGGGAAGGCAGTGGGCCAGGCAAACTGACCATCCTTAGCCTAGCTGAGGCCCGAGGGCATCAGAACAGGGAGAGAAACAAGGACTCTGCTGTTGTCTTCAAACCTGCAGAGCGCCATCCCGTGGCATCTCCTGGGTGTTGGTAGGACCAAAGCACTAAAGTTTTAGTGCTAGAAAGTCTCAGTTGGTCCACAGACACCATGGAGAAAGAGGTTCCATAGTTGGGTTTGGATTTACAGTGTCCCCACCCCTCCCCCATCTTATCCATGGGGGATATGTTCAGAGACCCCCAGCGGACGTCTGAAACTGCAGATAGGGCAGTTTTTCCTATACATACATACCTATGGTAAAGTTGTTTATAAATTAGGCACAGAAGATTAATAGCAATGACTAATAATAAAGTAGAACAATTATAATATACTCTAATAAAAGTTATATGAATGTGGTCTCTCAAAATATCTTATTACACTGTACTCAACCTTCTTGTGATGATGTAAGATAATATGCCTTATTAAGTCAAGAACTTTTACCTTTTCACTCAAAGGAAACATTTTATGGCTTCTCTTTGGTATTTCCAAATGGCCAGCATCACTGCTCTTGCACTTTGGGTCCATTATTAAGTAAAATAAGGGTTACTTGAACTAAGCACTGCCGATACTGAGGCAGTAGATCTGACAACCGAGATGGCTACTGAGTGACTAACGGACTGGTCGTGTATACAGTGTGGCTGCACTGGACAAAGGGGTGACTCACATCCCAGGCAGGATGGAGCGGGGGCCTGAGATATCATCATGCTACTCAGAACGGCACACAGTTTAAAACTTATGGATTGTTTATTTTTAGAATTTTCTATTTAATATTTTTGAACCATGATTGACCATGGGTAACTGAAACCATGGAAAGCAAATCCGCAGATAAGGCAGAGCTGCTGTATAGAGGCACTGCTTATTTCAGATGTTCTACAAGGCTAGACTTAACGGTTCTGAAGCTTTCTGACAAACAAAAAGCCCTACACCACATACATACATGTATATAAATATATAGAGAGAGAGAGAGAGCGCACACGAGCAAGCGAGCAGTGGATTATTTATCTCAAGGCTCTTGAGTTCATTTACTGCTTAAGTGTACATTTATTTCCTTATAGCATTCTACATATTAGTAAATAAATGCTATTTCCTGCAAAAAAAAAAAAACCTGTTTTACAAGCTTTGTTGCCATGGTATACTTCATAGTTAAAGTCTTTGTTACAGAAAGATTAAAAAAAAATTGTAGTGAATAATTGAATAGCCCAGGGAGCTCTTTGCTCCTTCTCAGGAAACTTTAAACAGAATAACTTGTGATTTATGATGAGTAACAGAAGCTCCATGGGTTTAAACTCAAATAAGACCTCTGCCCTTCCTGACTAGTGTTTTTCTTCACAGAGTTTCTATAGTCACTTGTATAAAAATATCCTCTGACTATCTCTTTCTTATCTTTCCCTTACTAAGATAATTTAGTGAAGATAATTTAGTAAGAAAATGTAATTATCAACAAGACTCTTTCTTTCCAAATCAGTCCATCGCATAGCATTGTGGTTCACATTTTATCTCTTAATTTTAACCAACGCTGAATCAGAGTTTGAAGAGTTTATCATTTTATTTTCCAAGCACTGAGGCCAGAGGACTAGTGGGAACCTGGTGGAGGCTGTAGAGACAGTGGTAGTTAAGAACTGGAAGTTACTATTGCCTTAGGAGTAGGGCTGCATCAGGCCGAGGCCAGCGGCGTCAGGAAGGGGCTCCCAACAGTTTTGATCCAGGTTTTGGAAGGACCAAACTAGTTTTAGTTCAAGACTGGGGTGCAGTCACCAAACTAATTTTATTCATGCGTACATACATACACTTAACAAATATCAACTGAACAGCTGCTGGATACTATGCTCAGCAACCAGGTCTAGACCTCCAGGAAGCAGGTGGGTTAAGGGTAGTGGAATAGACAACAAAAAAGAAAAGAGAAAGGCAGGGCAATAGGACCAAGGGCCTTGTGGAGAATTAAGCAGGACAGTGCATTGGTGCCTGGGGGCACTCTAGATGGGGAAGGCCTGTCTGCAGTGATGTGTACACTTTGACTAGAATGACAGGAAGAGCCAGGCCAGTGGAAATAGGGTGGAAGGAGCACCGGGCAGCAGGAACAATTGAGACAGAAAGGAGCTTGATATATTGGAGGGACAGAATGCAGGCCTGTGTGGCTGGGGACAGTTGTAGGCAAGGTACACAGTGCATTGGGGAAAAGATTAGAGAGTCGAACATTTGGAAAATGGATTTATTTCAAGTGAAAATGAGACTCAAGCCTTCTGGGTGGGAGTTCAAGCACAAAAAGAGTGATGGTAACTTGGCTTTTGCTGTGTCCCAGTTGGAGAGTATTTACACCTGCAGTTGTGCACACCTGCACGCCTGCATTCCATTGTGTTCCTCGTTTGTCTCCAAGGGACTTAAAATGATAATTCTGCCTTCTAGAGTTCTGAGTATGTTTTTCGTAGCACAGGCTCTGACAGCTGTCTGTGGCTGTCGATCCTTGAGCTCATTGTAGTGAATTCCATGTAAATTAAAGCGTTCTTTTAATCACCAACAGATAATTATAAATAGCCAAAAATATTAAAATTGTTTTTCAGACTAAGCATTAAAATTGTTCAGTCTCACTTATAATCAAAGAAATACAAGCGAAAAAATGAGATGCCATTTCTTTACTTACCATACTGTAAGATTTTTTTTCACATGATGAAATAGTCGGAATGAGAATCTGCTCCACCATTGGTGGGAGTGTACATGAATACTGCCTTTTGGGAGGGAAGTTTAGCAATGTATGTCAGGAATCTCAAAAATGAGTGTGCCCTTTAACACAGGAATTATTTCAAGAAAATAATCATGAATGCCTATGAAAATATAATTTCAAGCAAGTTTATTGTAGTTTTATTTATTTAAAATTATTTTAAAAGAACTGGAAATGATAGAAATTTCTAACAATAGGGGAATCAAGCTTAAAACTCACGCTTTGTGCAAAAAAAAAGTGTGCATACTATGTTAAGTCAAAAGTTAGTTTTTAAAACAGTCTGTATAGTATGATCCAGTTCTGTAAAAGAAATTTATACAAATGCTGTATAAATGCTAACAGTGGTTATCTCTGGATGAGTGCTTTAAATTTATTCATGCTTTCCTGTGTATTTTTCATTGTCTACAATGAACATATAAATCTTTAACAGAAAGAAATTTTAATAGCATCTTTTTAAAGGAAAGAAGCCACATGCAAAAGGCCACATATTATATGATTCCCTTTATGTGAAATGTTCAGAGTAGGCAAATTCATAGAGTCACAAAGTAGATTAGTGGTTGCCCAGGGTAGGGGAGGGAGTTTAAGGCATGACTGTGTACAGGGTCTCTTTTGGGAATGATAAAATGTTCTGGAATTAGGTAGTGGTATTGGTTGTATAACTTTGTGAATGTACTAAAAGCTACTGAGTTGTACATTTTTAAAGGGTAAACTTTATGGTATGTGAAATATATCTCATCAAAGCTGTTTCTTTTTTAAAGGTAGTTAGAAGAACTTAGGTGGATCAGGGAAATGAATAAGGGGTAGATAGGGTGGAAACTGCTATTTGAGTATAAGTCATATCAAACTATAACTTTAACCTACCCATGTATTACTTTGTATAATAAAAAATAATCAAAATAAAATAAAGTAAAAGAGAAAGATGCAAGGTATTGTACTCTAACTTTTATTTGGGAGGTGGAATTCACAGATAACCACTTTATTATTATGATATAGAGCCCAAATATATTCTTTGTATCAAATATTATATTATAACATATAATTGGGGGCAAAAGTCTGAAGGAAAAGGCCATAAAGATATATTACAGCCAGTAATTAAACCAGATCCTTTCTGAGCAAAATTGTAAAGTGGAAAAACAGAGAACCTAAGGAGTTAAAATATAGAGTTGTTACCATTGAGGCAATCTAAAATCTGGTGTTGTCCCGGTGACACTGAGCGGTCCTCAGTTCTTTTCACCAATACAGAAAAGAATTACAGATCAGCAAGATTTGGAAAAAGTAAGATTATGTTTCAAAAGAGAAATGGGCTACACCAAAGGCGGCTGCAGAGCCGTAGAATTCCAGAATTAAACCTTATATTGTGGCCGTGATGGGTGGGGCTAGATGATTGGCATGAGAGGTCATTTTGATAGATATTCCGCTGTTATATAACCCTTTGCCTACTGCTCATGCAGTTACTCAGAATTCACTCTGTTATAATTAGCTTCACGAACTTCCAGGCATATGCATGATATTATAATGATGGCATAATGATGCTAAGGTTACAGAAAGGTTAGGGTAGTACTAACTGCTTGGGCACTTGCGGCAGGACCAAACCAGCAGCTATTTTATGGCTTTTCACTCCTTTGTGTCTCAGAATGTAGGGGTGATTTATAACCGTAAAATGGGTGTTCAGGGGAGGTTCTAAGGGAGGTCTTTGGATGGGGCCTTCATTCCCCAGTCACTCATGTCCACCTAAGTATATAACAGAATGGACCTTGGAAGCCTGCCCAGTTAGGCTCCATTCACATGTCTGCTATGGCACTTCAAACTCATGTGACAATTAAGTCAATTTTTTAAAACTACATCTTTTCAATTAAAATATAAACATAAAAGGCCGATAAAACATTTTCCAGAAAATAGGAAATTTTCCGAGTGGTGTGCCTAAAATGTTCTTATCCTGAATACTAAAACTCAGAATTTTTTCATTTGGTCCTGGCCCCATCTTATTTTTTAAAGACAGTAAAATGAACATTTTATATCAAAGCTTTTGCCATTTGAAATAGTAATAATGTAGATCTGATCCTGTTATACTGGATTTAAATCTCAGAGTAGGGTTTAGCCAACCATGGTTCAGGGAGCAAATCCAGCCCACCACAAGTTTTTATAAATAAAGTTTTGTTGGAACACAGTTACACCCAATGATTTACATATTGCCTATAGCTGCTTTTATACTACAATTGCAGAGTTGAATAGTTGCTACAGAGACCTTTTGGCTACATTACCTATAAAACCAAAATTATTTACTATCTGTCCCTTTACAGAAGTTGGCTAACCCCTCCCTTAGATTAAGATGTACACAAGTATCTCCTGTTATTCAGATTTACTTCTTGCATCTCAGATAGCAAGAAACAAGTGTTCAGATAGCGAGTCACACACTTGAAAATTTATCTGAATCTGTCCAGTTTCCTAATTTGTATTGCAAGAGTTCAGCTAGTAGGAGATAGCTGTGCTCTCACAAAAGCATGAATAAGATATCTTTGAACCATTTTTAACTTATTAGCTAGGAGCTACATATTCTTCTCTTTTAGAGAATAAAACAGTGTTTGTATTATTCAAAACAAATCTTATTTTGCATCTGGGAAGAACACCCACATTGCCAGCAGTTCTGTTGTTCTGACTCTGAGTTCCCACAGACAAGTGCTAACACATACTTGTCCAATAGCAAGCAGCCTAGGCGATATCAGGCCATTTGGGGCTCTAGTTGTTGTTTTCTCTTTTGAAAGAGGTCTCCCGAGGACTACATGCACAATTCAAAGAATGTAAAATGCTTTGATTTATTGTCGTTAAAGTGTTTCTTTTCCTGACTTCATTATAAAGATAGATTCTCAATAGAAAATGAATGTCATCATTGGCATCTACTCTGTTGAGGCCTTTTGCCACCCAGCGTCTTGGTTTCTGCAGCTATATGTGAAACACAGCGATTTGTGTAGACATTTTAAATGGCACCAGGTATCATCTTGCATTCTGAGGCAAGTAAAATTTATCTGGAAAATGAAGATGAAAGGCTTTATGTTCCAAGTTGTGGCAGGCATGCAGTCACCTCCTGGCCATCCATATTTCTGGTTAGTTTTATCTCATGAGCCAGCATGCTTAGGAGCCCCCTTTCTCACTCTCTGTACGTGCACGTAAGAAACTGAGTAATAAAAAATGATTTTCTGAACAAAAATATTGAATTAAAGGTATAGAAATACCAATGAGATTGTTTACACCACAGGTAGGGTGAGACTTCTCCCACCTTCATCTACTTTACGTGGGGACAAAGAAGCAACCTTGACTGCCCTGTTCACTGCTGACTGGTCCAAGGAAAGGCACCCAATCTGAGCTGGGCCAATCAGCCTCTTCTCAGGGATTTTCTTGGAAAGGTTACTCTGGAATGCAGAA
>NW_011888825.1:8058974-8067300 GCF_000151845.1 Pteropus vampyrus | reverse complement strand
GGCCCCATCTTATTTTTTAAAGACAGTAAAATGAACATTTTATATCAAAGCTTTTGCCATTTGAAATAGTAATAATGTAGATCTGATCCTGTTATACTGGATTTAAATCTCAGAGTAGGGTTTAGCCAACCATGGTTCAGGGAGCAAATCCAGCCCACCACAAGTTTTTATAAATAAAGTTTTGTTGGAACACAGTTACACCCAATGATTTACATATTGCCTATAGCTGCTTTTATACTACAATTGCAGAGTTGAATAGTTGCTACAGAGACCTTTTGGCTACATTACCTATAAAACCAAAATTATTTACTATCTGTCCCTTTACAGAAGTTGGCTAACCCCTCCCTTAGATTAAGATGTACACAAGTATCTCCTGTTATTCAGATTTACTTCTTGCATCTCAGATAGCAAGAAACAAGTGTTCAGATAGCGAGTCACACACTTGAAAATTTATCTGAATCTGTCCAGTTTCCTAATTTGTATTGCAAGAGTTCAGCTAGTAGGAGATAGCTGTGCTCTCACAAAAGCATGAATAAGATATCTTTGAACCATTTTTAACTTATTAGCTAGGAGCTACATATTCTTCTCTTTTAGAGAATAAAACAGTGTTTGTATTATTCAAAACAAATCTTATTTTGCATCTGGGAAGAACACCCACATTGCCAGCAGTTCTGTTGTTCTGACTCTGAGTTCCCACAGACAAGTGCTAACACATACTTGTCCAATAGCAAGCAGCCTAGGCGATATCAGGCCATTTGGGGCTCTAGTTGTTGTTTTCTCTTTTGAAAGAGGTCTCCCGAGGACTACATGCACAATTCAAAGAATGTAAAATGCTTTGATTTATTGTCGTTAAAGTGTTTCTTTTCCTGACTTCATTATAAAGATAGATTCTCAATAGAAAATGAATGTCATCATTGGCATCTACTCTGTTGAGGCCTTTTGCCACCCAGCGTCTTGGTTTCTGCAGCTATATGTGAAACACAGCGATTTGTGTAGACATTTTAAATGGCACCAGGTATCATCTTGCATTCTGAGGCAAGTAAAATTTATCTGGAAAATGAAGATGAAAGGCTTTATGTTCCAAGTTGTGGCAGGCATGCAGTCACCTCCTGGCCATCCATATTTCTGGTTAGTTTTATCTCATGAGCCAGCATGCTTAGGAGCCCCCTTTCTCACTCTCTGTACGTGCACGTAAGAAACTGAGTAATAAAAAATGATTTTCTGAACAAAAATATTGAATTAAAGGTATAGAAATACCAATGAGATTGTTTACACCACAGGTAGGGTGAGACTTCTCCCACCTTCATCTACTTTACGTGGGGACAAAGAAGCAACCTTGACTGCCCTGCTCACTGCTGACTGGTCCAAGGAAAGGCACCCAATCTGAGCTGGGCCAATCAGCCTCTTCTCAGGGATTTTCTTGGAAAGGTTACTCTGGAATGCAGAACTTGGATGCTGTGGCAGCCACATTTTTGCCACTGTGCAGAAAAGAGTGCTTGTAACAGGCCTGAGATGGCTATCCTGACAAAGGTTGTTTGCAAGATTGGCCCTTGACTGATGTCTGGTAACTTGGATTTCAGGAGAGTTCCCACCATTCCCAGAATCGATAAGAGAAGCTCTTTGTGCCTCGACAGGTGGTACATATACTATGGTTTATGCTGAACATCTGCTTTCCTTCTGGGAGTCTGGAGTTTTGGCACATGCTCGGTACATATCACTAATTCAATCCCAAACCCTTACAAAATATCTCCATACATCATACATGTGAGGGATTCAACCAGTCTCACCTTGAGGAACTCTCTCCTGGAGCTTCTGACCTCCTCCAGCATGGCTTACCCTCTGTGTTGGTGTGCAGCTGTCAAACTCGGATCTCCCTTTACTCATATCTTTGCCTCTCTTTCTTTTTGATCTTCTGTGTTCCATGTCCTGTTCTTTTCTTGTTTTGGTTCTTCCAGTATCTTCTTGAGAAGGAGCTCAAGGAAGGTAAAATATTATGACTTTGTACCTTTATTTTACTCTGACACTTGATGGTTTAGTTGGATATAAAATTTTAGCTCTTAAGATATTTTCCTTCATACTTTTGTAGACATTGCCCCATCGCCTTTTAGTTTCTAGTGTTACAGTGAGAACAAAATATTTCTGGTACTTTGTATGTAATGTTTTTCACCTCCAGAAGCTTATAGGAGCTGCTGGTTGTTTCTAAAAATTCTAAAAATCAGGGTGATGTACCTTGGTATGTATCTTTTTTTCTTTCTATCATGCTGGGCACTCACTGCCTTTTCAGTAAGGTAACTCGCGACTTAATTTTCTTAAATTATTCCTTTGGTAATTTCTTCTTCTCTGTTTTCTTTCTCTGGAACTCCTCCTAGCTTGGTCCTCTAATTATATCCCTTTTCAGCTTTTCCTATCTCTTTGTTTTGCAGTTTTATTTTCTGAGACACTTCCTTGGCTTAATCTTCTAAATTCTATTAAATGTTTTATTTCTGCTATCATATTTTTTATGTCATTTAAATTTTTTTAAATCTTTAGTTGTGATAAAATACCCACAACAGAATTTACCATCTTAACCATTTTCAAGTGTACAGTTCACTAGTTTTAAATATATTTGCATTGTTGTGCAACGACCTCTAGAATTTTTCCATCTTGTAAAACTGACACTCTACCCAATAAGCAACAACTGCCCCTGTCAACCACCATTCTACTTCCTGTTTCTATGAATTCGACTACTTTTGAGTCCTCATATAAGCAGAATCATAAAATGTCCTTTTGTAATTGGCTTTTTTCACTCAGCATACTGTCCTTGCAGTTTATCCATGTCATAGCACACGTAAGAATTTCCTCCCTTTCTGAGGCTGAATAATATAATATTCTATTGCATATATCTGCTTTCATATTTTTAAGTTCTAGTTCTTTTTTGGACCCTGAATTTTTTATAGCATTCTGTTCTTTTTTCACAGATGTAATATCATCATTTAATCTTGCTGAGGATAATAGATTTTTTTATCTCCAAATCTTCTCCCTGCCTAGATTCTTTCCTACAAGTTCTTCTGTTCCCTTGGTATCTATATGCTAGAGGCTTTATTCAGTGGTCCTTGAATGTCTGCTGACATGTAAATGTGGAGCTCTACAAAACTGACTGGCAGCTCCTAGCATGTGTGTGAGGTTTGTGACTCTGGTCTTCACTGTAGAGTATGGTGCCTGTGTCATGTCCTTGACAGAGTCTTGAGGTCAGTGTCTTCAGGTCTTTCCTCTTGGGCTGGTCAGATTCTCCAGAGAAGGACCTTCCAGTCTTCTGCTGTAGGCATCGGCCTGACAGCCAGGGTTTGTGGGAGCAAATCAGAGAAAGGGACTGGGGATGGGAGGGTCTGTCAACTACCGTGGCACCCAGTAACTTCCTCTGATTCCTCTGTTTTAAGGAAATTGTTCATACCTTACCTTGAAATGTGATTTTTGTATTGTTTTCTGACAAATGCTCTAGTAACTAAAAGAAGCTTGATTCTGTTTTGAGTTTACTGAGAATTTGTTTTTAAATCCAGAAATAAATAAGAATTGTGCTTAATACCCTTCTCTCCAGAGACGCCATTCTACTCTCCAGGCTTCAGGTGGGAGAGAGGAGAGGGCATCTGCAGCTCTAACTGCTTTATAAACAGATTTCTAACCCAGTCTTCCTATTTTAAGCTTCGTAGTCACCTCCTGACATACCTCCTGCCACCAGTTTCCTGATCTTTTAGGAGATTTTGCAATGAAATCAGATTGAGTCTCTGCTCTTTTCTACTGCTGGCTTGAGATTTAGTTTTCATAGATATGCTTTGTTAGTTATTTCTGGTCCATCTACTTTTCAGCTGCCAGAATGTTTTCCCCCTTTTCCCCATCAATTAATGCCTTTGGGAAAAATGAAATCTCTGTGCGGTTTTGGGGGGGCTTCAAGAGGAAATGAAAATAAGTGCATCTGTTCAATCTGCCATCTTTACCTAGAAGTCCCAGAGCTTGTTACACCTTAAAAATATCAATATTCATCTGTTATGAGGTTCCAGATATTCTTTTTTGAATATTTAAATTTTTTCTTCTTGTGAATTTTGTGCTAGATAGTATTGTTTCTTACTAGATAATATTGTAACCTTTTTTCCTGAATGGATGGCTGTTTGTTTTGGCATCATTTATCTAACAGTGTTTGTTTAACCACTTGATAGATCCAGACGTAAATGGGAATTTATTAGATATCTGGACTTTCTAGTCTCTTCCACAGATCTGTTAGTCTGGTCCTCTACCATAGACCGCCACCAGTAAGTAGGTGCTTACCAATGTGCTGTACCATAAGAGAAACCCCATAAATATTAGCTGCTATCCTTATCAATATTTCTGTTATAATTTCTGCATCTGAACATTTTTCATCATTTAATTATATTTGTTAATTTTCTAGAGTTTTCGAGCTAGACTATAGCAAATAATAACTTCTTTTGTTTTTTCCAATATTTATACCTCTTGTACCTTTTTTTAAATTGTATTCATGGAAGTCCAGAAAATGTTGAATGCTATCAATGGTAGATATTCCTGTCTTGTTTTTTATTTATAGTAATATCTAACCTTTAAATGTGATTTTTTATATTGCTTCCTGATACTCTGTCAATTAAAGAAAGCTTCTGTTTTGAGTTTACCGAGAATTTTTTTAAATCCAGAAATAGGTAAGAATTGTATCAAATTCCTTTTTGGCATTTGATGAGCGATTCATAAGGTGTTTTCTCTTTTAGTCCATTTATGTAACTAATATATATGTATTACATTATATGTTAAATTCCTAGCAGGGAAAACATTCTTATGTTGCTGGGAGCAAAAATTCCAATTTGGTCATGTTATATGCTATATAGCAGAGTATTTATTCCTGGGGTGGGAGGCGGGGGGAATCTCTGCTTGTAGTTATTTTTTAATACAAAGTATATTATTTTGTTCAGCTTTATACGTAATTCTTAAAGTTCCTCTAGTAGAGAAATGTAGCCCATTCACATTTCTTGTAGTTTATTAGTATGTATTTAGTCTTATTCCAGATATTTTATGTTTTTAGTATACTTTTCTAACTGGTTTTCTTTTTCCTGATTTCCAGTCACCTGACAGCATGCCCGGTAAGGCATGTGGGTTGAAAAGGTGGGAAAAGCTCAAGCATTCTTGCCTGAGAATCTGAGTCTCATAATGGGGTAATTAATCATCATGTGATGTTTAACACTAAAGTCAGTGCTTATCAAATTTGAGTAAAACAGCCCTTTTCCATCAAAATCAAAAATTTTAAATGTAGAGATTAAAAAAAAAAAAAAAAGCCAGTTGAATTAATGAGAAATGGTTCAGCAAGCCCCACTTGGGTCAGAAGTCAGAGATGGGGTCAGAGCGAAGGCCTGGCTGCCCTTGGCAAGTATGCTTTCTGGGGCCAGTCACAGGGAGGGCTCCATGCATGGGCTGAGCAGACAGGTCACTTACCAGGGGAGCAGTCCAAAGCCAGCATTGTGCCTGGGAGGAGGAGGGCCTCCAAAGACCCGGGGAAAAATCTGGAGTGTCGTGAGCTGGAGAAGATGGGATCAGACAGCAACCTGGAAGGGTTAGGATGGTGAGAAAGCTGAGGCAGGAGAGAAGGAACAGATGTGAGCAGGCCAGGAGTCAGTGCTACACAAATTGCGGTGTCACATTCCCGTCATACATGGTGCTGAGCAGGGCTGTGATGCTACTACAAGACTACAAGAGTGGACAGAGAGCCTCGTAGCACTGGGGTTCCATGGACAAAACAACAGAACACTGCCAGGCAGAACTACTAAACAGCGATTTAAAGGAATGCTTTGACCCTTTACATTCATATTGGGCAAGAGTACTTAGCAGTTTGCTATATAGGGCAGGATATTCTTGAAAGTACTATTAATTACACAGGGAGAATTTATTGTTGTCAAATGAAATTCACTTAACTATTTTACTGGTTTGTGGTAAGATGGAATGTGATATGTCCCATTTGCTCTGTTGTTCTTGTGGTCCTTGATCTCTCTCTCTTTTTTTTAACAGTAAGGCATATATATATTTACATTGCATGTTCACCTCCCATAGTTGGATTTCTTTCTGTCGCCACATATTTGACCCCTTTTATCCTATCTTCCTCCCTCCTCCCTCCTCCCCCACTGCCTTCTGGTAACCACTAGTCTATTGTCCATGTCCACGAGTCTCTGTTTGTTTGTAGCTTTTAGGTTTATATCGCACATATAAGTGATATCATGTGGTTTTCAACTTTTTCTGTCCGACTTATCTCTCTTAGCATGATTATCTCGAGCTTTTTTTTTATTGTGGTAAAATATACATGATATGAAATTTACCATTTTAACTGTTTTTAGTATACAGTTCAGTGGCATTAAGTACATTCACATTGTTATGCTGCTATCACCACCATCCACCTCCAGAACTTTTTATCTTCCCCAAATGAAACTCTGTACCCATTCAACACTAACTCCCTATTCCCTTCCCCCAACCTGTGGCAACCTCCGTTCTACTCTGTCTCTGTGAATTTACCAGTCCCAGGTACCTTATATAAGTAGAATCATACAGTAGTATATCCTTCTGAGACAGGATAATTTCACTTAGCATAATATCTTCAAGGTATATCTGTGCTGTAGCATGTGTCATCCATTTTGCTTTTGTATCCATCCATCTTGTGACCAGTTGCTCCCACCAAGGCTTTAAAACCCTTAATGGCTCTGTAGACTGAATTAGACTCATATTTGTAGGCTATGTGGGAGGATCATCCTTTCTAATGTAGATATTTAACTGCTTTGTTTTTCCTCCCCTTTCTCAGAGGTATGGAATATAGACTACCTCCCACCCCCAATCACTACCACCTACTAGAAAGACTAGGAGAGTAAATCCTCCATGTCCTTAGGAAAAGGAAAGTGTGTTTTGGTAACCAAGGATTTGGGCTCCAGAGTTCTATAAAAGCCATAAAGGTCTGTGTTGAAGAACTAGAGATAAGAGGGCAACAGATAGGGAAACAGTTGGAGTAGAGGCTGGACATGGGTTGGAAGAGGAGGGACCTGCATGCCCTGAAGGACTGGCTGCTGCTCAGAAGCCTAGCTGCTAGGCACATCTGGGAAGATCAGAAACCCAAGCATGGGGCTAAGCTTGGCAGCCCCGAAGGCTGACACATTTCCTGCCTGCTGTAACCTGCCAAATTCCTACAAAATGCAGAAGAAAGTCAGGGGGCAAAATCAGGCAGGCTTTTAGAGAGAGCACTAGACTCCACTAAAAGGCTTGACATGAGTTAGCAGAGTCTTCTGAGTCTAAAGCAGGGCCCCCCATCCCTCAGGCCGCAGACCAGTACTGGTAGGAACAGGGCCTATTAGGAACAGGGCCACACAGCAGGAGGTGAGTGGCAGGCGAGGAAGTGAAGCTTTATGTATATTTGCAGCCACTCCCCAGCGCTAGCATCACCGCCTCAGCTCCACCTCAGATCATTAGGCATTAGATTCTCATAGGAGCACTGGTCTCTGATGCCAAAAAAGTTGGGAACCACTGCTCTAAAGGATCGTTTAAAGGAATCGTTTGCATCCATACATTGCCAATGCACACATTTTTCTTATGTATGTAAATGTGAGATGTCCTGCCAGCTTCAGAAAGAACAAGATTTTTAAAATAAAACTTTCAAAAAACAAAACGTTTCTCCTCCTGTGGGCTGAGGTTGATTTAAAATGCCTTTGTCCTCTCTCCACCCTATGAATCACTGGTCCGGGGTCATGGCCTTTGTAGATCAAATATGCTAGCAACTGGTACTGCAGCATGACACTATCTATCACCAAAAGCCATCGTTTAGAAAGACAAGGCCTTGATGTTTGCCACCGTTCCCTCTCTGTCCCCCAGGACAGCATGTAAGTCTGTTTAGACAATTACAGTCCCAAGTGGATATGCGAATATTTTTTCCATTCTCTTATTCATGAAATGTTCACCTGGGGAAAAGAAGTAGTCTAGCCACAAGAAAGCTTGTAATTTCAGAGGCCGAATTCAGTCTTTCTGTAGGGGAGGTCGGGGATGGGAGGTGAAGATTGGGTTGAAGACTATCTAGTATAAATGAAACTTAGTCTTGGAACTAAATTCTTTAGAACAAATTGTTTAGTTATTACGTATTGTTTTCTTAGTAAGCACATCCAAAAATATAGAAGTGCTGTTTCCCTTAAAAAAAAAGTTTTCTCTTACTAAAAATATTCTATTTGGAGTGCTAGAGCATCATGGTGTAGAAAAAACCATGCTTTTCTCTGAAACTTTGTGTATTCTCTTATGAATGCAAAGGGAAGTAAGTAGTCATTCATGTTGT
>NW_011888825.1:8050713-8058259 GCF_000151845.1 Pteropus vampyrus | reverse complement strand
ACTCAGACTTTTCTGTGATTATGGGAGTGTCTAGACCTGCACTACTCAGTAAGGTCGCCTCTGGCCACATTTGCTCTTTGAACACTTAAAAGGTGACTAATGTGACTGACAAACTGAACTTTAAATTTTATTTAATTTAAACTAATTTAAAAAGCCACACACGCTAGTGACTATTGTATTGGACAATGCAGGATAGAATATATGTGGAAGAACGCAAAAGGAGCTGGTAAGAGATCATTTAATCTTGTGGTTTTCAAACTCTACTTTAGAAAAAGCTCTCAGAAACTTTAGTTGGTAGAACAGTTTCCATAGCTAATTATTTCAAAACCACTAATACAGTTTAACCACTTCGTTTGAAAGATGAAGAAACTAAAAGCCAGAAAAGTTGAGTCATCTGTCTAATGCTACTTTGGTGACAGGAAGGTCTTAGACTAAGAGCTGGTCACATTTGGGGTTTGTTTTTCCCTCCTTAGAGCAATTTACATTTCTGTTTGCCAAGGCTTTATTCAGTCAGATTTTCAGCTCAAAAAAAGACAGCAAAAACAGACCTTTGTCTCCAGTGTTTCCAGAATGCTGGGGAATCCTGTCCGCGGTTTGCTCACCCTCCCCAGCCTAGACTGCATCACAGCTCCACATTCCAGACTCAGCTTGCCTTGCCCTGCTTGCTCCGCTACATGTAGTGAACCATCCAGGCCGGGGGCCAGGCTTCATTATGTTTGTCTATCTCAGCACCTTGCACGTAGAGGGGTTTGATGAACGTTTTACTGGCTATAATTATAGATGAAGAGCCATGGGTTGGGCTCTACTTCCAGCCTGGAGAGTTGACCCATTAGTGCAGATGGTTCATCAGAAGTTTTAACATTTACTTGGGTGACTGGAGGATATAGAGAAGCTCTCAGCTAGGAGAAGGATTGGGTTTAGGGGTGCTAATAGATTACCGAGCCTGGAAAGTGGGTGTTGGGGTCATTCTAGATGAGTGGAACCAGCAGAGCTGCAAATAACCATGACCTTTTTAAAGACAAAGTAAACCAAGAAGACTAGTGAAATTAATGAAAGAAAAGTAATCAACATAACAGAAAGGCAGTAGAAGAAAGGAGGGGAAGAAAATTGCAGAAGAGTGTTTCTCCCAAGATCTCAGCATAGTCAGAGCCTGAGGGTAGAACATGGCAGAGAATCTTTTGGGAGCCAAGCTGAGGGTTAGAGAGAAAGCCTGCTCCATGGGAAGCTGTAGGAGACCCGAAGTTCCCATGCTGAGCCAGGGCATTTCATCTTCTTTTGACAGTGCTGGCTGTGCAAGGCCAGTCCGGCTAGTGAGCAGCTGGGCGGGGGTGGGAGGAGGGGCGCTGGCATGAATGTGGACCCAGCTAGGTGGTTCAGGCAGCAGGGCACTTGCAGTGAAAATAGACCAAGTATTGTCCTGCTAAAACCAGAGGCCCTCAGGGAGGAAATGTCTGGGTGGAGTCTCTCTAGTATTAAATGAGAAAGGAGGAAACAAGAAAGATATAGCTCCAGGCACTCTTCCGATGTCAACATACTTTTGATTGCATCTCCAGGGACGGGTTGTGCAGTGTCTGCCTACACATCTCTGCAGACAGAGCAGTCCCTTTGTCCTTTTGTCTTTAGAAAGCTCTCATCCACAGAGGATATTTCTGCTCTTATCCCTTATAACTTATCCCTTTGGCCCTCATCGTGTGAAGCAAAGGGCGATCTTTCCTAGACTTGCTAACCATGACCTTCTGGCCTACTCTTTTCCAGGTCTCAAACCTCAATACCTTCAACAGGGAGGAAGAATCATTTTTAAGAAATAAATTATCCCAAATTAATCTCTAACTTTATCCCAAATTATCCCAAATTAATCTCTATACTGTAACTATTTCTTTCTGTGTTGTGAAAGGACCTATCTCTGTAGATCTTATAAGTGAGAAAAAGCAGGGTACAGAATATGCTACCATTTAATTCCATTTCAGTTAAAATCCCAAGAGGATTTTTTATCCTTGAACTTAAAATTAAAAATTCACCTAGAAAAACAAACAAGAACAGCCAAGAAAGTTTGAGAAAGAGTGATACTAAAGGTGAGCTTGCCCTACTGATTGAGAATATGCTATGAAGCTGTAGTAGATAAGGCCCCTATGTCATAACCCACTCTCACCCACCTTAGGTATTCCAGAAGGGATGACACAGTGGGTTAGACCTGAATGTGGTTCCTGTGGCTCATATTAAAGAGTTTTAAAGTCATTTAGTTGACTAGATTGAGTAGGACCACATTATTTATTTATTTATTTTATTTTTTTTTATTTTTAGGTGAAGCAACCCATAGTTGACCTCACAGATTGCAAGGACCTTGTCAGCTTACAGTCCCTTATTTTTTATTTTTTACGCCTACAGCACCTGGTCTTCCTAGGTAGTCTCCCATCCAAGTACTAACCAGGCCTGACAGTGCTTAGCTTCTGAAATCAGACGGGATTGGGCTTGTTCAGGGTAGCATGGCCGTAGATAGTAAGGCCACATTTTTTAAATCTTAAAAGATAGGCAAAATGTTTTTGGACTTGATTTGAGAGATAATTAGTGGAGAAAGAAATGATTAAAGTAATAATATGAATAGGATCAGGAGAAAAAGGAATTTCAAGGCAACTGCAAAGTTATTTGCTTGAGGAAGAAAAGGTCGGTTTCCATTCTTCCTTTGCAACAGATGTAAAAGAAGTCCAGTAAGGTGGAAGTGAAGTAACCTCATCTCAGAAATTAACTAGCTGTATAACAAACCACCCTAAAATTTAATGGATTAGAATAATAATGTCTATTTTGTTCACAAATCTGCAGTTGAGGGCTGACTCCTCTCTTCTCTACCATGTCTGAGACCTCACATAGCTAAAGGCTAGACCAGTTGTGGGCTGGCCAGCCTCTGCATTTGGCTGGCAGGCACTTCCGCACACCTCAGGAGACTTAGAGCTCTCAAAGAGAGTGTTCCAGGAGTTCTGGGTAGAAGCTTAAAGGCTTCCTGTGACCTATCCTTGGGAATCCCAAATGTCACTTCCTCTACATGAAGCGAATTACTAAGGCCGGCCCAGATTCAAGAGAAGAATTAGACTCTACCTCTCAATTGGGAGATCTCAGAGAATCTGTAGCCACCTTTAATCTGTCACATAAGGAAAAAAATTTAAAGTCTCTAGCCTGCCTTTCTAGCACACTCTTAATTGCATCTTTCTTCCCTTATCTACAGTGAAATCTTTACTCTTCTTCCTCAAAATTTTCTTTGAGAGGAAAAAAAAAATCCCCAGAGACCATTACTCCAGTATCTATTTCATCATAGAAACATACAGTTATTAAGACTCTTATTCAACACAGAACTGTATGTGATGTCATTACTATTTTTAATAACATGTATTATTTTCCTAATTGTAAAAGTAATACATGGTTATTCTAGAAAAAGTGAAAAACACATGCAAAAAGATGAAGAAGAAATAAGTTAAATGTCATCTCACTTAATTTAATTCCTGTTTCTAGCCTATTGAAATCCTTTTGGATTCTGAATCTGTCCATTGTTATTCTCGATCCTTCCTAGATTTTCTAGTCAGTGATAATGTAGAAAAGTCAGTGATAATGTAGAAAAGTACTGGACCAACCCTGTGGTTGACATTTACCCAATAATTAGTAAAAAAAACATCAAGTAGCTAGAACTTACTGCATATAGCAAACCCATCAAAAACCAGAACATCAGAGTTTTCCCATGAGCTTCACAGGAATGTCTACAGATTAGAAAACTGAGTTATAGATTTTTTTAATTAAAATTTTTTAAAAAAAGCTTTATGTAGCTTAATTGATAGACAGCTAGGATGTTTCTAGTTCCTCCTTCTGAATAATTGTGCTACAATAAATATTCTTATAGGTGTGCTCTTTGGGCATATGTGAGGTCTATTTCCTCTAAACTAGGTAACCAGATGTGAAATTACTTGGTCAAATCATATTTTTATTAAAAAAAAAAAAATGCTTCCAGTTACCTTCCTAAAAGCCTATACAAATTTATATTCCTGTCAGCCAACATAAGAAGACCTGTTTCCCCACATTTTCATTAACTCTGTGAATTAACAATCTTTATAATTTTTGCCAAATTGATGAAGGTTTTGTTTTGTTTTGTTTTGTTTTTTTCTGGTGAAATTGAACAGCTTTTCATATGTTTCCAACTATGTATTTCCTCTTTAGTGCATTTCTGGTTCATTCCTCTGCCAATTTTTATTTGAGTTATTTATCTCTTGTTGATTATACAAATACATTCTGGATATTAGTAATTTTCCATATATACATATAGATTGTTTTTAATTTTTGTCATACAGAAAATTTTCTATGGTCATATTTATCAACCCTTTTTTTTTAATGCTTTTTGTATTTTATGCCTTAGATGGCTTTCTTTCCCCAAGATTATAAACCTATTTATCTATATTTTCTTCTAATATTGTTTAATTTTAGTTTTTAAATTTAGCCATCTGGAAATTATCTCTAAACAACTGAGTGCACAGGACTAATAACCGAAAGAAGCTCAACAAGGTGATCCCTGTGATCACCAGCTCTCACTTGGGAACAGTTTGCATGTTAGAGTGCAGAGAGCTGGAGTATAATCCAAGCGCAGCATTCTCACTGAGCTGAGGAGGCAGCGATCAGAGCCAGCAGCTGAAACAGTGATGTTCTGTGGGATTGGACATCAGAAAAGAGGAAGCTATGCAGAGACGGAGTCCCAACTGTCCATGTGTGGGTCTCTCTGAGTCCATGGCTGAGGGCTGTGCTGTCCCAGTGCAGGGCCAGACTACTCAGGGTTTACCAGATAGCCTGAGAGCGGATACTAGAATTGAATAGGCATAGACCTTTGCCCAAGACAAGGAATGAACTCCTAATCCATGTGCGGGGAAGGGAATGTAGGCAGCATTTGTTGAGATTTCACATGAACCCACTTATATATGCATGTTCTCTGTATTTTTTTCTCACGAAATCTTCAAAGTAAGTTTGGTCCTCCCACACATGCTGAGCTTTAGGGGAGAATGAACTGCTTTTATCCTCTATGATCTTGAAATTGTTACATTTTTTCCCGCAAAATGAAAAACTCAACCTGATTCCACAGCTGTGACAATAAAGACCTATTGAGAAAAGCCCCAGAGAAGTTCTGGGAGTGAGGATGTTTAGGTTTAAGACAGCTAGTTCCTTAGGGGAAAGGACTGCATTTTTTAATTAGTCTTTCTTTTTCCCAGAAGCTTTGCATTTTTTCTTTTTAACTTTAAAAAGAAAAAAAAAAATCTTTTGTATTTAGTGTACCCAGAGTCAACTCATTCATAGAAATCTAATGGAGGAACCTAGAAAAATTCAGAGAAGTTGAATAAGTGGTGGAAATGAGGTCAGACAGCTGCAGAATCCAGCTGTGTCTTCAGTGGGATATAGCACAGGAGCCATTTCAGCATGTGCTCTGCAGCTTCTCTCCCCAATGGTTAATGTTTTCACCAAATGCGTTGGTGTTTTTAGGCAACAAAAGGGAACCGAAATGAACCTTCTGGAAGCAGATATAGTAGATGGTTGGGTTTTGCTTTGTTTCTGTCCCACGGTGTTAGTTAGGAGTGCTGCCTCTACATTCACCCTTCTAGAGCTTTATTTGTCTACAATCTCAACCTTTCTAAGAGAATATTCTTGAATATTCACTAAAGTTAGGGTTTTAGCTTCCCATGTACTCCTCAGTGTATTTCTTGTTCTCAGATGACCTTTGCTGCACCACAGAGGACAAAATTCTGTATCTTTCCAAATTTTCTTCTCAGCGCTCCTAGAAACTTAACCCATTTTAGATAAGCTTGGAATGTTACCTTTTTTTAATATCTGAGACTTCCTTTCCCCAGAATCTTCCCTTAACTCAGAAATTTCTCTTAAGATATTTATATCCTAGAGAAAGTTAAAGATACTTTTAAATGAGTAATTACCATTTCCCTTGGGAAAATAATCAGCAAGTTTCTTTTTATTGTATTGTATCTGGTTTTTCCTCCCAGTAAATCTTATGATACATGAATTCCAGAATGTTATTATTCTTTTTAATAGCCACAATGCAGTTCCCTCAAGATGAACAGTGTCTGTCTGTTTCTTTCTTTTCTGCTTTCCTTCCTCCCTTCCACTTTTCTTTTCTTTTTGCCTTTTCTCTTCTCTTTTCTTTCCTTTCCTTCCCTCCTTTCCTCCCTCTCTCCCTCCCCCTCCCCTCTCTTTCTCTCTGTCTCTCTCTCCCCGCCACCCCCATTAAAGTATAACATACAACTGCAGCTCAATGAATCCTCAAGAAGTAAATATACCCATGTAATTAGCATCCAAGTCTACAAACACAGCATTGTCAGTACCCCGGAACCCCAGAATCCTCTTCATGCTTCCTCTGGTTACTAACCTTCAGTCAAGGATAACAATGATTCTAGTCAGTTTTATTAAAGAAAAAATAACAAGGACAATAATTGAAGACATAGCCTGTGGAATGCCTTGTTGGCCATTTTCCATTGTCCTCTAAATTATTCTTTTGATGAACCTCTAAGATTCAGCTGAATGATAACTGGGAAAAGGAGGATATCATATTAACATCCCTTGGGGTGTTTATGTTATTCTCCTTAGTCTTTTCTCTGAATCAGAGGTTGCATCTGTGAATATTGAGAACTATTGCCCATAAACTTGGCAAGACTCACCACCCCCTCCATTCTAAGGCTAAGCCAGTTTCTGATAATCTCTAATCAGAAATAAGGCTTTTTACCTCCATCCAGGGATAAGACCTAGAATAAGTTCTCAGTTCTCACCTTGGTTCCTAGGGTACTTGGGATTGGCCCAGCCACCCATGCCCAATAAAATGTTGTCTTTCTTCCTGTTACCCAGTACATTAGTCCTGTGCATATGAGTACCTTCTTGCCATGGTTTCCTTGAGCTCTCTGGTTGCTGTAGGGGGACTAGATCTCAGCCCACTTTGCTGGGACCCACACACCCCACCTGCATGCTTTTCTAGTCTAAAGAAACCAGAGCCTGGGTGGACAGCACTGTGCCCAGTCTGCAGGACCTCGTGGGAGGACTATGCCAGCCCTGATGAAGCCCAGGTACCTTTGATACTGCCCTTTCTCCCTGCTCAGTAAGGCCATCCTGCTACTGTTCTTAGCTTCCCCTACATCCCCTTAAGCCTGCCCGTGAGAGTCCAGCATTCCACTCAGGTTATGGCAAGATGCATCCACAGGGGAACAGTGATTTAAGTAATATGGCTTTTCCAAAGTGAAGTGAGGGAGAGGTCT
This sequence comes from Pteropus vampyrus, assembly GCF_000151845.1. Classification (NCBI taxonomy): domain Eukaryota; kingdom Metazoa; phylum Chordata; class Mammalia; order Chiroptera; family Pteropodidae; genus Pteropus; species Pteropus vampyrus. The sequence goes on along the minus strand of NW_011888825.1, from coordinate 8,050,985 downwards.
GGTAAACATAAATCATCTCATCTCTTTTCTGTGGTTCATGTGAAAAACATGAGCATTATAAAATTGTGCTGCTAAATCAGCTCACTCCTCATTCACTAAAGTATACCTTATAGATCCCAAAAGTATACCTCAGTGAGCAGTAGGAACCACTTTTATAATAATGTAGCAACAAAAGCAACCACTAAGATTCGTATAATGCTTTGCAGGTTGGTCATCATCATCGTATTTGAGTTATTCCGTAAATGTACATACGTTTTAATTACCCTGCCAGC
>NW_011888825.1:8033244-8050663 GCF_000151845.1 Pteropus vampyrus | reverse complement strand
TGAATCCTCAAGAAGTAAATATACCCATGTAATTAGCATCCAAGTCTACAAACACAGCATTGTCAGTACCCCGGAACCCCAGAATCCTCTTCATGCTTCCTCTGGTTACTAACCTTCAGTCAAGGATAACAATGATTCTAGTCAGTTTTATTAAAGAAAAAATAACAAGGACAATAATTGAAGACATAGCCTGTGGAATGCCTTGTTGGCCATTTTCCATTGTCCTCTAAATTATTCTTTTGATGAACCTCTAAGATTCAGCTGAATGATAACTGGGAAAAGGAGGATATCATATTAACATCCCTTGGGGTGTTTATGTTATTCTCCTTAGTCTTTTCTCTGAATCAGAGGTTGCATCTGTGAATATTGAGAACTATTGCCCATAAACTTGGCAAGACTCACCACCCCCTCCATTCTAAGGCTAAGCCAGTTTCTGATAATCTCTAATCAGAAATAAGGCTTTTTACCTCCATCCAGGGATAAGACCTAGAATAAGTTCTCAGTTCTCACCTTGGTTCCTAGGGTACTTGGGATTGGCCCAGCCACCCATGCCCAATAAAATGTTGTCTTTCTTCCTGTTACCCAGTACATTAGTCCTGTGCATATGAGTACCTTCTTGCCATGGTTTCCTTGAGCTCTCTGGTTGCTGTAGGGGGACTAGATCTCAGCCCACTTTGCTGGGACCCACACACCCCACCTGCATGCTTTTCTAGTCTAAAGAAACCAGAGCCTGGGTGGACAGCACTGTGCCCAGTCTGCAGGACCTCGTGGGAGGACTATGCCAGCCCTGATGAAGCCCAGGTACCTTTGATACTGCCCTTTCTCCCTGCTCAGTAAGGCCATCCTGCTACTGTTCTTAGCTTCCCCTACATCCCCTTAAGCCTGCCCGTGAGAGTCCAGCATTCCACTCAGGTTATGGCAAGATGCATCCACAGGGGAACAGTGATTTAAGTAATATGGCTTTTCCAAAGTGAAGTGAGGGAGAGGTCTGGTAAACATAAATCATCTCATCTCTTTTCTGTGGTTCATGTGAAAAACATGAGCATTATAAAATTGTGCTGCTAAATCAGCTCACTCCTCATTCACTAAAGTATACCTTATAGATCCCAAAAGTATACCTCAGTGAGCAGTAGGAACCACTTTTATAATAATGTAGCAACAAAAGCAACCACTAAGATTCGTATAATGCTTTGCAGGTTGGTCATCATCATCGTATTTGAGTTATTCCGTAAATGTACATACGTTTTAATTACCCTGCCAGCTGTGTTGAGATGGGAATTGTTGACACTCCTGTGTTCAGATAGAATTCCAGATAATTTCAGTGGCATTCAGGGAACTAGAATTGGAGTTGTTCCACTCAGGGAAAAAAAAAAATATAATGTTGTTGGAATGAATATAATATTACAAATCATAACTGCTTGCCCTCTGTCTCTGCCAGTGTCAGGACAATTCAGTCTTAAACATGGTGAATATGGGTTACGTGTAAGGGAAGTATTGCCTGACCTGGATTTGATTGACATGAGTAGATGTGGCATTTCCATAATTCCTTTTTGTGAAAGACAGGACACTGCCTCCTTTTTCTTATATAGGTTTTTCATGGTCTTGCTGCTGATGCGAGGGTCTGCATTCTAGTGTGTCTCACGTTCCTGGGGGGCCGTGAGCTGCAGTCTGTCCAGAAGTGTCAGGCTGTCTGAGCTCTCCTGAGGTCGTAAGTCATTTGGATTGATTTTTCAACCCTGGCTTTGATCTCACCAGATTTCATAACCTAGAAGAATAGTCTCAACCTATTACTCATTTATACTTAACAGATCAAAAACTGATCTTAAATGGCATTCAGTTAACTAAAATATTGGTTGCCCCTTGGTCCATTTGGCCTCTCAAAATGCTTCTGAAGATTGTGCAGATGAAGAAAAATGATGCTTCGTATCATACATGGTGCAAGAGAGATGTGTATAAAGTGTTTTCATGTGTTAGGAAAAGAAAGATTTATCAAGTATTAAAGGCTTTAGGTGTCAAGTCAATTTAGAAAGGCAGGAAGGCAAGGAGAGAGGAATGGGGGGAAGAGGAAAAGAGAGAAAAGAAGGAAGGAAACACAGCAAACAGGACATATGTGCTTTACAGTATGATGGAACTGGAGTTTGATCCTGACTCTGATACTAGCAATATTTCTCTTTGCCTCACTTTTTTCATCTATAAAATAGGTGCAATGCCACTTACTGTGTAAAGTTGCTCTGAGAATTAAATGAGAAAATGCACAGTGGCACACACATCGCAGACACTCAGCGAATGTCTCTCTTTACCACCACCACCATTTTTGGAGCATTACATTTAAAGGACTCTTATTTAAGGGACTTGAATCGTGATCATTTGGCTTTCTGTTTAAAATATGTCCTTTCTATTGGAGACATTATCATGTATGTCAGCATTGCCCTTCAGGAAGAAGGCTGCCAGGTGTGGTGCCATGCCTGTCCTGTTTATGCAGATGCCTCAGGGCTCACCACGAACAACAACCATAAACAAGTGGTCCCCGAAAATAAAATTTGGCTTCCCTTCCATGTCACAGGCACCATGAGAGATAGGTTTGGATATATGGGGTCTGGTATCTCCGCATGGCAAAAAAGGAAGGAAGGGGATTGGATCTGGGTGAGAGCCATGATGCTTGATGTCCTCAGGCTCCTTGTGTCCCCTTCCCAGGGTCCGATGTCCATGACATCTGGTTTCAGTGCTTGAGACTTTGAACTGGTTAGGTTGTAGCCCCCACCTATTACTTCCTCTGCTTTTTTAACATACAAACCTCTTCAGAAAATAGAAAATCAAAATGTTTCCCATTTCTAAAGCAGTGTTCAGGCCCTATCAAGTTGCTGTTGAACCCAAACAGACATTTTGAAGTCAAAAATCCAAATAGTCAGCTTACCAGGAGTCCCAGCTGTTGCAGAGTCACTCTGAAAACTAAGCTAGGGCCCCTTCCAACAAGGACATTCTCAGACTTTTATGTAACATTGATGCTTAGCAACTCTTAAAACTAGGTTGTGCTTGAGTCATGAAAATCAGAATGAAGAGGCATTATTATGGTTGTGTGTTGCTTTCTGCCAGATAGCCTTCTCTGGGTAAATGCAGTTGCAAAGCAGACTGGAGAACAAGGCATATTCCTGAAAGCTGGTGCTTTGGGGGGAGTCCTGAGTTCCACCAGGATCATCCTGGACTCTGGCTAGAAGCGAGAAGGAAAGGTTTGATGGAAAGGACCATAAGGTGGGGACTGGGGTTCCTGGCATGTCCGTTTTTCAGACAAACCACATGTGTGAAGTGCGACATCACCACCTCAGGCCTCAGTTTCTTTGCTGTAAAATGAGACATGTAACTTACCTCGTCACTCAGGGCCAAGCTAGCTCAACTGAATGCCGGAAAAGTCTAGACAAAAGTTTCAAATGCGATTATAGACCCTTTGCTTCCAAAACCCTCGGGAAACCTCACAGGAAACATACCATGTTTTATTACACATTTCCATCTGCATACATTCCTAAAAACTTCTTTATGTACACTTTGAGAAAAATTCCATAACATCTCCCTCCTTCATTCCAACTTAACTTCGTGCCTTGCTCCTCTTCACGCTTCCACTCCCTTTCAACTGTCATTGCTTCTGATAGAAACATCCTAAATCACCTTTCCAGGGCAGTCAGGTTTAAATTGTGGAAGTTTAGCATTTGTCTCAGGCAGAAGGAAAAAGAAATAGTGTGCACTCCTCCAGGAAAAGCTGGCTGTTCACCACCTGTCCTCTCCTTTGTAGGCTTCTCCCTTCCCAAGATGGGGTGTTCTGAGGAGGAAGAAGATCTCCCTGCCTCCCCAGTACCCAACAGCCGTGGGGAGGAGCCCATACTTGCCTGAGCCCTCTGGTCATGCCAGAAGTGCTCAGGACACAGACCTAAATGGGTGCCACTTCTGCAGTTTCTTGCATGGCCCCTCTCACAGGCTATTTCAATACATTTAAGTAGTCACAACATCAGTTAGCCTAAGCATTAAAGAATTTGTGAGCTTTGGAACTTGACATTTCATTTGGGGTGAGCTTTGTGAGCCGGGGAAGAAAACTCCGTTAGGATGAGCGCAGTCAGGGAGAAAGAAGCAAGTGGGGACAGGTGTGAGGATATAAAAGGTGGAGGTACACTGGAGGTACCAGGGGCCCAGGGGTCCCTCCTGGGAGCCATCAGAAGCCATCACCTCTATGGGCTGCTGTATAAAGTTGTATTTGGGTTTCCTCATCACGGTTAATCAAGTAGCTTCCGGGGTCACTGCCTGTCCTGAGGAGGAGATTCTTTTCCCCGCCGTGAAGCCTCGTGATCCTAGGTGTTTGGTGTGCTAGAAGGGAGACTGTGGAGCATGAAGGCTTTATCCCGCTGAGAAGCCCTTTAAGCTGTGGGACAGGAGTGTAGTAGAAGAGCAAGCCGCGGCACCGGCCCTGCAGGTCTCTAAGATCTTGTTTCGTTTTCATACAACTGTTGTTAATTGGGGTTGTACATGATGATGATGATGATGATTCATCCTTTACCAAATAAGGCCAGGAAATGCTGGGATATGCAGAGCTAATTGGGTGGGTTAATTTGAGGATAAGATATTTCAGAGCCTTTAATGTACCAGCAGCAGACAGAAATTCTCTAGTGATTTGAGCTCTGAAACCGTTTTTCCTGCTGTTCTTTGAACGGATTTGGGCAACGCTAGGCCATTCTTGGTACCAAACTTAAATGTATTCCCAGCAGACTTGAGTAGTTCTTTATCTTGCCTGACAGAAAACCTAGAGATGGATACCCATCTTAACACAATTTAATTCATATTCTATGCCTGTGCACAGTTTGGTGATTGTGTGGCTTTTTCCTCCTACAGAACATTGATATCACCAATTTCAGCAGCAGCTGGAGTGATGGCTTGGCCTTCTGTGCTCTCCTCCATACCTACCTGCCTGCTCACATCCCATACCAGGAGTTGAACAGTCAAGAGAAAGTAAGTCCCTGCCCAGTCACCCCTGGTTATCCTCTAACAGTGGTCCCCAACCTTTCTGGCACCAGGGACCAGCGCTCCTAAGAGAATTTAATGCCTGATGATCTGAGGTGGAGCTGACGTGGTGATGCCACTGGGGAGTGGCTGCGAATACAGATGAAGCTTTGCTCACTCGCCTGCCGCTCACTTCCTGTTGTGCAGCCCAGAGGTTGGGGACCCCTGCTCTAGAACACATAAGGAGAATTCCTCATTATATAAGTGTTTCTTGCCAAGCATCATGCAGAGTGATAAAGACAACAGTGAACAATATAGACATGTTCTTTGCCCTTATGGGGTAGACAGGCTGTCAACAAGTGAGCAAACCTATAAGTAATATTATAAATAAATAATGACAAACCGTAGAAGGGCAGTGAGAGAAACACAGCGCTGTGAGAACGAACAGTGGGGAACCAAATTCAGATCTAGAAGGCTGAGAGGGTCTTGGCAATGAGGCACTATTCAAGCTGACATCTGAAGAAGGAACATGAAGGAGCCAGCAATGCAATTAGCTGAAGGGAGCTTTCCAGGCTGGGGTGCGACCAAAGCAAGAAAACACCTTGGTGCAGTCAAGGCAGTAGAGGCAGGTAAGCTGGCTGGAGCACAGTGACGAGGGAAACATGGCCTGTGATGATGCGATGGAGCCAGACAGAGGCCAGACCCTACAGGGTTTCCATGGATGATTCCGGTTAGAAGTTTGCATTTTGCTCCAAGCACAGTGGGAAGTCACTCTAGGAGTCTAAACAATGGAGAGACACTATTCATGTTTTTAAAAGATCTCTCTGGATGTTATATGGAAAAATGAATCAGAAAGGAAATAAGAATGAAAGAATTGCTAACAGTTGGGAGGCTGTTGCAGTAGGCAATGTGAGAGCTCAGTTTCCCTGGCTTCGCCCATTAACTGGGACTAGGGTGGTAACAATGTAGACGGAAAGATCAAAAGAGATTCAAACTACATCTTACATATAGAATCAACTGGACTTAGTGACTGATTGGTTGTAGGGGAGGAGAAGAGGAAGACAGCCCCAGGTATCCAGCTTGATGGGACCATTTTATGAGATAGAGAAGGGATAGATAATGTTTGAAAGTTCTATTTTGATTATTGCACATTAAAATATAAAGTTCAAAGAATGGTGATGGCACTGACGATGAGAATAACTGAACAAAGTGATTTAATTTTTAAGTGCATATTAGAGTTCTCCAGAGAAACAACCAATAGGATGTAGATATAGAGAGATTGACAAATCCAAGATTCTCAGGGCAGCTTGGCAGTCTGGAGACATAAGAAAGAGTCGATGCCACAGTTCAAGTCTGAAGGCAGTCTGCTGCCAGAATTCCCTCCTCCTGGGGACAGAGCAGTCTTTTTTTAATTTAGGCCGTCAATTGATTGGGTAAGGCCCACCCACATTGTAGAGGATAATTTGCTCTACCCAAAGTCTACCGACTTAAACATTAATCTCATCTTAAAAATATCTTCACAGAAACAGCTAGAATATTGTTTGGCCAAATAACTGGATACCGTGGCCTAACCAAGTTGACACATAAAATTAACCTTCACAGACTATTAAAGTTTCAGAGCACTTTTATGGAGTGCTTTGTTTGTAGTCTGTGAAGCATTCTGGACAGGATTATTAAACATTTGGAAAACAACAAAGAAATTCTGTTTCAAATCATGTTAAGTCTGAGATGTCCAGAAGCATGCAGGTGGGAATAGAGGGAACATACCTCAGCATAATAAAGGCCATATATGACAAACCCATAGCTAATATCCTCAATGGTGAAAAGCTAAAAGCATATTCCTTAATAGCACGGTATTTCTCCATGAGCAATGTATAGATTCAATGCAATCTCTATCAAAATATCAATGGCATTTTCTGCAGAAGTACAACAAATAATCTTAAAAGTTTATATGGAAACACAAAAGACCCTGAATAGCCACAGCAATCTTGAGAGAGAAGAACAAAGTTGACGGTATCATGCTACCAGATACCAAACTATACTACAAGGCTATAGAAATCCAAACAGCATGGTACTGGCATGAAAACAGACATAGATTAGACACATAGATTGACCCACACCTATTTGGTCAATTAATCTATGAAAAAAGAGGCAAGAATATGGAATGAGGTAAAGACAGTTTCTTCAATAATGGTTTTGGGAAAACTGGACAGATACATGCAAAAAAAAACACAAAATCACCATAGACAAAAATTAACTCAAAATGGATAAAAGATTTAAAAGTTAGGTCTCCTAGAAGAAAACAAAGGCAGTAAACTCTGACATTGCTCTTAGTAATGTTTTCCGGGCACATGTCTCCTCGGGCAAGAGAAACAAAAGAGAAAATAAATGGGACTACATCAAACAAAAAACGTTTTGCACAGCGAAGGAAACCATCAACAAAATGAAAAGACACCCTACTGACTGGGAGAAGATATTCATCATTGTTACTTCCAATAAGGGGCTAAATATCTAAATATGTAAAGAACTCATGCAACTTAACACCAAAACAACAAAAAATCTGATTAAAAAATGAGCAGAGGACTTGAATATCCAGATGGCCAATAGACACATGAAAAGATGTTCAGCGTCACTAATCATCAGAGAAGTGTAAATTAAAAGCACAACAAGATATCACCTCACATCTGTCAATAAATCAGCAAACAACAAGGGTTGGCAAGGATGTGGAAAAGAGGACACCCTTGTGCACTGTTGGTGGTGCTGCAACTATGGAAAACAGTATGGGGGTTCCTCAGAAAATTTAAAATAGAACTGCCTTATAACCCAGCAATTCCACTTCTGGGTATTTATTTTAAGATACCCAAAACACTAATTCGAAAAGATACATGTGCCCCTATGTTCGTTGCAGTGTTGTTTACAATAGCCAAGTTATGGAAACAACCTAAGTGCCCATCAGATGATTAGATAAAGAAGTGCTAGTACATATATACAATAGAATATTACTTGGCCATAAAAAAAGAATAAAATCTTAGCATTTGCAACAACATGGATGGACCTAGAATATATTATGCTAAGTGAAAAAGGTCAGACAAAAATACCATATGATCTCACTTATATGTAGAATCTAAAGAACAAAATAAATGAACAAACAAAACAGAAACAGACTCATAGATACAAAGAACAAACTGATGGTTGTCAGATGGGAGGGGTGTTGGTGGGCTGGATGAAAAAGTGAAGGGATTAAGAAGTACAAATTGGTAGTTAGAAAATAGTCACAGAGGTATAAAGTACAGCATCATAGAGATTATAGTCAATAACTTTGTAACAACTATGTGTAATGCCAGGTGGGCATCACACTAATTGGTAGGATCACTTCATAAATCATATAAATGTTTTATGCTATACACCTGAAACTAATATAAAATAATATTGAATGTCAACTTTAACTGAAACTTTTTCAATTTATATTCATTAAATATATTATAACAAAAGGTGCCCCTATGGCTCTAATATAGGAAATTACAAGGGTTTTAGGGGCTCTGTGTCAGGAACAGTGAACAAAGTCCACATAATATTTCTTATAAATCACAGTATCACAGAGCCATAAAGAGAAAGCCACGGAACAAGCCTCGAGGTCCAGTGCCTATTTAGGTAGAAGAGGATGAGCCAGCAAAGGGAAGCTGGGAAGGAGCAGCCAGGGAGAGGAGACATGTCGGGGCGGTATGGTGGCGGGGGTTCCACGCAGCCTGTGCACCTTGCCCTCACAGGCAAATCTCGCATCCAGCAGTGACGTTGGCATCTGTTCTCTTCCTGCCCTCTTCATTTTTCATTCTCTGCCTTTTCCATGGGATGTTACAAAGATAATTGAGTAAACGGTGGGCATAAAGCAATTTAAAATAATCAGAAGACCTTACTAAAACTATAATGATGTAAGTCTAAACACTTATACACACATTGTCTAAAACAGGTATCTTACTGAAATTGTGAAATGTTTGTCTGCTGTTATACAAATAACACCTGGGGCTCTTCGTCTGCAAATCAATAAGGATCTGTTGGGAAAAAATGAGACTAAAAGTGTTTGCTTTCACACTTTGAATTCATGAGCCTGCTTCCTAATGACTGAATCTGTTTTGTCTCACCCTGGATGCCCAGTGATTCCCGCACACTGCGCACAACCAGCTGTCCAGTGCTACCTGCTACAGATAAGCATTCAGTAAAACAAACAGACGTCACAGTTTACTTACTTTCCATTGTCCTTATGGTACAGGGCCCCTATTTTCTATGTGTAGGGTAGCAATTCTTCTCTGTAATCTGTAATTCTGTCATCAGGGAGCACATACGTCAGAATGTGAAAGACTGTGGGTCTGTGAAGAGATGGAGTCAGCTGCAGATAGCTGGAATTATCATTTTAAAGTCTATGTGGCTTCCCAGCCTCCTTGTCAGCTAGAGTGGGATTTGTGTCCTAGAGCCTAGGACTCTGTCTGCTGGTTGCTGCCTGCCCACCACTCTCCGAAAGAACGTCTTGCTTCCTACTTCCTAAATGCCTCCATGTCGATGCGCTCTGCATAGAGTGGCAGTTTTCACCACTACCTGGTGTGTGACGAGCATGCTTGGGGAATGCTTATGATTATTTGGGTGAGAGAATCTTGTATGTATTAAAGTTACTGATGAGGGTTTTCAAAATGGCGTGTCAACACAGGCAAATCCAATCAACACAGTATGACCCTGAACACGTGCGAGAGTCAGCATGGGGGTTAATCAGACTCAAGGAAAGAGAGGGATAAAAGCAGGGAAGGTTTTCCAGAAAAAGGCATCTTTGAAGTTTAGTTTCAAAGGAAACGAAATAATTTGAATGAAACATACATCAAGATGAGTGAAGTCCAGTCACAGCCTAGAGCCTCGTTCTGCTGTGCAGTCAGTGTTGGGTGGTTTGGGGGGAGGTTTTAGTGTACACATATATCAAAAAGGGCACCAAGAGAGGCCTAAGTTTGTAAAAACCTACTAAAAGCAAAATCTAAAAACTGTATGATTAGCCGTTGATAGCAATAGAAAGTTCAGAAATCATTAACTGTTCCTACCCAGGTGGACATAATTAAACCAAGTGAATTTGACATCTGTATTAAATAGGGAATTTCTGATAAAACTAACAAGGATTCCTTCTAAGATGTTAAAGAGATACAGAATTACAGGATGTGAGTTACAGTCAATGGAAGGTTTGGGCATTTTTTCAATAAAAAGCATATTTTTCTATCCTGTGAAACTTCCACTTATGCTAAACAGATTCAGATGATAGAATGAAGCGTGTTTATGTCACTGTCTGAAGTGAAATACTAATGTGAGAGGAGAAATTCTGGACTTGGGAGTCTTTCTCCCATCAGTTTCAGGTGAAATCTCTACTAGCCAGGCCAGTGGTAGTGTTCTGCCATGTGTTGGGTCTTTCACTGTTCTGGAACTGGGGGTTTCCAGGCCTTCATTGTCCCCCAGTCAGGGCACAGACTGAAGCAGTGTTTCCTTCTCACCCCACCCCGGCCTCTGTGGGCACAGCTGCAGGTACGGGTAAAGTGAGGCTCTTCTGCCCTGGGCACACTCTCATTTGCTCCCTGTGAGTGGTGTCTTCTCACAGTGACTATGACATTGTTCTCATGAAAGAGAATTAGGATAATGATGCTGTGCTGCTGCCAAAATGAGTAAAACTCATTTTTGTTAACAAAAAATCACCTCTCTATAATGTTCCGTGTCATACTGTACACGATTTCAGAGTATTTTGAGACAGTTTTTCAGCTTGAGCCATTTCTTCTTTGTTGAGTATCTACTTAGAAAACACTGGCAGTGTCATTAGAATAAGGCTAGAGGGTCTTGAAGGAATTCTGTATAAAACAGATTTAGAAATGCCTTTTCCTTAGACCTTACTAGTAATCAAAGAATACAAATTAAAACACAAATTATTTTTAGCCTGTCACATTTCGCAGACTTTTGAAAATCATAATATTCTATGCTAGTAAGGGCACAAGAAAATGGACCCTTACACATTATTACTAGAATTGGTATGACATTTTAGAAAGCAATTTGGCATTACATATCAAGTCATAAAAATGTTTGCGTCTTGGCTTCTGTAATGGTAGCCTAAAGACTGGCTTACAAACCGCACCCCTCCCCCCACCCCCACCCCAAAAAAACTAACTAAAAGAGACTTTAAAAATAAGGACAAAGGCCTCATTAGCACCAAAGTAGGAGATCGCTGTCCAGTGTTTGAGCTAAATTAAAGGCAGCCAAGGGGCCCTGTACAGCTAGCTCCCTTCTCAAAAGAACAGAGAATAGTGTTGTGGAAACATGTGTAAGGTTTCCAGTCCATTCCCATTAATTTCCCTTAATCTGGAGGAAGAGGGCTGGTGGCTTGAGCAAGGTGACCACAGATCAACAGCTTTCCAAGGCCTCGACCACAGTCCAGAAGAAAATGTACATAGCCATGTCCTGGTGTTTTTCTGTGACCTGGTACCTAGAGCAAAGAGTTTGCTTCAGTGTCAGGGCAAATCCCCTTCATCTTCAGGCACCAGATGTGGAGGCAAAAGGACAAAGGGTAGAAGCCATGGGGAAAGAGAAAAATTTATAAAATAATGTATAAAACCTCAATACATAAAATTACAAAATTCTACCGAGGAACATAAAACATGAATGTGTACAGAAATACATCTCTCAATTATCCTTAATTTACCAACTTAATTAAATTTTGATGTGATCCTAATGACTTTCAAATGAATTATGGAGAGGAAGAGCCATGACCAAATGCTTCTTAAATTCATCCAGATGGAGAAATATCAGAAAACCGGAAAGAGTCTGAAAAGAAGCAACGAATTAGAGATAAATGATTGTGGAGCAGTACCTTTAAATTCTAAGGAAAATTGTTTTCAACCTGGATTTCTGGGTCCAACCAAATTATTAACCAAGAGTGATGGTACAAAAGAGAAATTTTTATATGTGAATGCTTCCAGAAAATATATGTCTCCTACATCCTTTGAGAACAAACCTATGAAAGTACTCTAGTAGAACAGAGGTCACTATCCAGAAACTGATAGGAAGTTCTGAAGGTCTCTAGGGCTGAAGGATTTCATAGAGTAGTGATATGATTGAGTCACAAAGAGGGAAATCCTTTTGAAAATACCTTCAATTGGCACAGCGTCATGACTGGAGCCATAGAGAAGGAAATGTAATCGTAGTAGGCTGCTGTGTAAATGCTGTTAATTGTTTTCAGTTTTTGGAATCATCCTATCAAGAGAGGGCAGACTTAAATGTGGTTACAGAAAAGGAAGCAAATATAATACGCTTTAATAATTTAAAAGTAAAAATGGACAAGGTGGAGGAAAGGTGAGGGGAACGTCTTTCTTACCATACAAAATGGAGTCAGGAACTGCTGTCCATAATTGATAGAACAAGAAATGGAGATATATTATTTAAAATCATAAGCATAACTAATAAAAGAACTAAAATCAGCCAGATGGCAATAAGGAAGAGAAGAGAGAGGTGCATGATACCTGAGTCCTCACTTATTCTGGGGGGAAATTAATAAGTAAAGTTAGTAGGCAATGTTTTAGAGATCAGGAAACAGCAGTATGAGCATATTACAGCGATATGGAGGTAATCACCAGAACAACTAAAGAGAGAAATTGAAAGTGATTCTGCTAAGGAGCCAGGATTGGGAAAAGAAACGGTTTTTTCATTTGATTATATTTAATTATGTGCACATATTACTTTGATAAGTTTTTGCTATAGCACTGTGATTAAACAAACAATGCTTGATAGCCAGCAGAAATGTATTTTGTAAATCTTGACAAAGTAAAAAATAACCAAACTAACAAATATTTATCTTTGATAGTTAGGAGTCAGTCGATAATGTCATTTTTAGTGACAATTGTAACCTGTTAATCCTCCCCCAGTGTTCCCCCCCCCCGCCTTAAATCGAGACCATTGTTTGCATATTTGACTTAAAATGTTAAGTGGTTTATAGATTATCTCTTTTCTCTTTGGAAGTGTCAGTTGGTGTCCTTTCCTAACAAAAGCTATATATTTCAGTTGGTAATTCCCTCTCTTCGTCTTTTTAACTTAGAAAAGGAATCTCTTGTTGGCATTTGAAGCAGCTGAAAGTGTAGGCATCAAACCCAGCCTGGTAAGTATTACTGTTTTGTATTCTTTTCATACTTAAGTATAATTATATGAGAAAGAACTTCATCCCATTTTCTTTATGCCATAACAATTTGTTACAGAACATAGAAATCCATTTGCTGAGTATTTGTTACTCATGACCTCTAATATAAAATTATTGAGTTGGTCTGACTACATATGATTTAGAGTTTTTTCAGTTAAGATTCATTGTGGATATATTTCAGTTCCGGAAGCACAATGAACTGAATTATTATTAAAGCACTCTTATTCAAGTCATCTGGAACTCTGAGTAAAATGTAATTTTTAAAAATGTCAATACATGGCTGAGCTCTGAAGAAAGAATGGGAACTAACCAGAAGTGTGAGACAGGAGCCAAGACTGACAATCGCCAGGGATGGGTCTGGGGTTAGAGACAGAGGACTCATAATAATGGGTACCTAATGGGTATTATTTAATGCCCACACAGGAACAAAGAGACAAGGCCCTGAGCTCCTATAAACAGAGCATTAGTACTGAGACCCCTGCACAAAACCAAGGCTCATAAAATTCTGCTCTTCTTAGTGAAAATAAAAAACTCCACGTACCAGTCCAGGGAGGTGGGTGATAAGGAAATTTGGTCTCCCCCTAGAATTTGTTTTGTGGCCAAGAAAAAGAGGAAATCTCCTGTAAGAAAAGAAAACAGCCAGATAAAATTTGGAGTCCAAATTTATGCTGCAAAGAGCCCCTAGTTTATACTATACCTGATGCAGGAAGCTCCTTAGCTAGCAGTACAGTGGCTGCTTAAAATATGCTCACAAGCCAAAATTCCAAAACACTTTAAAATGTAATCTATTCGAGCTTGTCAGCAGACACAACAAACCGGAGGAATACCTCCTAGAACTTAAGATAATAAAACAGTAATAAAGAGAGTACAAAAGACTATGTTTAAACATATTAAAGAAATAAAAGGAATAGAAATCATAAGGAAGAAACATAAAAAAATAGATTTAGAAATAGAATCAAATAAAACTTCTAGAAATGAAAATTCGGAATTAAAAACACCAGTTGGGTTGAAAAACTGATCAGATGCAGAGGAGGAGAGAACTACTGAACTATAAAATAGATCTAAGGAAACTACCCAGAACATAAGACGGAAACAGTAAAAAATGGAAAACATAATAGAGGGGCTTTATTAGTGTGTATTCAACTTTAAGAAATGGAAAACCCAGCTAAACAGTTGTTTAAACCATAAAGATGTTATTTTTTTAAATAGAAGTCCAGAAGTAGTTTCAGGATTTGTTCACTGCTCATTGTTATAATCAAGAACCCCAGTGTCTCTCCTCTATACTCCACCATCTTTAATCTACTGACTTTTTCTTTCCTATTTGGCTACTTGTTCTGTGGTCGAACATCCAGACATCACCCCCATCTGCAGGGCAGGAAGAAGGGGGATGAGACAGAGCAGGTGCCTCACATCTTTTCCCTTCGATAAAGAAATCAAAAGACTTCCCTGAGGCCTTTCAGCTCATCGTCAGTACTCTGTTACACGGTTACCCCAGCTGCAAGAGAATTTGAGAAAGTGAGCATGTAACATTTTCAGCCTCTTTAGTAGGAAACCTGCAAAAGAGAAAGAGGTTGGGAATGACTGTTGGGTTAACCAGCTGATAGTATTTATCACAGAGCTTAAGAATTTAAGAGACATGGAAGATAAAATCATGACTGTGTCCCATGTCAATTGGGAATTCCAGAAGAAGAGCGGGGAAAAATGGAAGAGACAATATTTGAAGAAATGGTGACTGCAATTTTTCCAAAATGATAAAAGACCAGAAATTCTTAATAAATCTCAAACAGGATAAATAAAATATTCATTTAAATGAATCACAACAAAACTGCAGAAAAAGCAAAGACAGATAATCTACAAATAATTTCTACTAACCAATGATTAAAAAAAGACAACCTAGTAGAAAATCATCAAAGGCTAAAATAGGTAACTCACAAATGGCCAGTGAACATTTTAAGATATTTAATCTCATTAGTGATCAGGAAAATTTAAGTTGAAATAACAGTGATACACATTTTCATAACCCTCAGAGGATATAGGGAATCTGAGAAATGAAAGAGTGAAAGAACAACTGTCATAGAAATTTCAGTACTATGAACGGTGTTATGCCAATATGTTTAAAATAGAATGGACAGTTTTCTAAAATATAAACATTTCTTCAAATATTAAATGTAAATATTTTTCCAAAATTTACTCAAAAATAAATAGAACTTTAACTATTAAAGAAGTTGAATTCATTGTTTAAAATGTAGTCACACACACAGACAAAACCCAGTAAGCCCAAATTCTACTCAACCTTTAGGAAACAGATATTCCTATCATGTATATATAAGAATTTAAAAAGTAATGAAGGAATTTGCACCTCTGGCCAGGATGGAGTAACAGGGACATGATTTAACTTCTCTTCTGAAATACTAAACAACAAGTAACAACAGATAATTTATGTAAGGAATCAAAGATACAATGAAAACTTGTTACAGGGTTATGTTATATACAAGAATACATTTTTCTTTGTTGTGTTACAGTTAATATTTGCTTCTTTTTAATTTAACGTTCTTTCCTAATTTTCATCTCATATACTTTAGCTGGGAAACAAATGAGATCATCTTGTTGAACTCCAGTTGTCAGAGTCAGCAATTTCATTTGTATAGATGTCTGTGGGGAGCTACTGACACATGTAATAATTCATCTCAAAAGCATTTAAGAATGTTTGTGAGCAATTTAACCAGTTTATGCCATCGACAAAATAGAAACTTCTTATATTATTAAACTTCCTTTTCAATATCTTGATGCAAATTGAAAAATAATATATTTAATTACACATGATACTTTTTAAAAGCATCCAATCAGAATTGGCATCCAAAGTAATCCCAAGTTTTTGATCAAATTCTATTGTTAAATTAGTCAGGAAAATATTGATTTATATGTATATATACACATAAATATTAGCAAGGATGAGATTTTTAAAAAATGAAAGCTCTACAGTGTTCTCCAAATTTTAGCAAGCATGCCTCTTCAGCCACAATCTAGTAGAGCTTTAGCCCACCATGTGACAAATACAAGCAACCCCTCAAAGAAAGAGTAGGTGAGAGATGGCATGTGGTATCATTGTTATTACTGTAAAAACAGCCAGAACATGTGTCCTCTGAGGGTTGATGTGTTTGTATCCTGGTGAGGGGGACACTCCCACACTGGGTCATATAGTCTGCGCTGGTGTCACTTACTGAGTACGCCAGTGTGTCTACCAGAACAGTACGACGCACACAGATTAAGTTCTTTAGGTCACCTGTGGAGGGAAGTGATGACAACTCAAGATTTTATGAGGATACAAAAATGATTCCTTAGCCTGCTCTATAGTATAAACTTTATATAGGTTACATAGAGTTAATTCAAGCTTAATCACATGAAAAACCTGGTTTTCATGTTTACTGTGTGCCAGGAATTGTCTGTGTATTCACTAATTGGACTCTCACAGAAATCTTGTGATTTCATAAAGATGCTCCGTAGAGGTGGGACACTGAGGCACATGAAGCTCAATAAAAAATGACACAGCTAATGAGTAGCAAAGGCAAGAGATCAAGGTGGGCAGGCCAGCTCCAACACCAGTGCTCTTACCCACTCAGAAGTCCTGTATCCAGGACAGCCAAGCCCACCTCTGGGTTCTTAAAGCACAACTTACTCATAATACTGTATAATACGTGCTGTGTTATGTTGTAATTTGTCTGATTACAGGGCTTATCCCCCACCTCCCTCACCAAGACCGGGAGCTCTCAAGGGCAAGAAGGCTTATCTCTCCCTTTTATTTCCATTTTTTTTTTTTTTATTGTAGTACAATACAAATAACATGACCTAAGTGTTTGTTTCTTGGCCAGTACCACGTCTTGATTAATATAGCTTTATAAATTGTGAAATTGAGTCTTCCGACTTTATTCTTTTCAGAATTGTTTTAACTGTTCTAATACCTTTGCCTTGATAAATTTTAGAATCAGTTTGTCGATGTCTACTAAAAAAGCTTGTTGGGATTTTGTTCGGGATTGTGCTGTAGCTATAGATCAGATTGGGAAGAATTGACATTTAACAATACTCAGTCTTCCAATCCATAATCATGGAGTACATCTTTATCATTTATATTTTTTATTTCTTTCATCAGTGGCTTGTAGTTTTCTGCGTACAGATCTTGCACAGATTTCTTAGATTTATGTTGTTGTTTTCATTCTCTTCTTCCCCCCTCCTCCACCTCCT
>NW_011888825.1:8023351-8025329 GCF_000151845.1 Pteropus vampyrus | reverse complement strand
AAGGAAGAGAGTGCTAGAGAGTATTGCTCCTCCCCAGGGCAATGCTATTTGATGCAGTTGCTGTGGTTTCTGATTTGAAAAATAAATAAATGTTCTTGTCTGGCGAAGATTAGCAATAAGTTCCCACGTCAAGACCTCAGATGCATCTTAGCCAAAGATGAGTTCGTGCATATGTTCCTTTTTCTAATGGCAAACTAAACAAAGTCACAAGATTTATGTTCAGAAAATCTGTGCTCAAAGGCAGGTCAAAAGCCTTTCCCAGAACCTACCTCTAATCCCCTCAGATTCTATCCCATTGGCCAAGATGGTGTCACATCTCCCCACCCAGCCAGCCGCAAAGGGAAACAGGGTAATCCATCATGATTTGTTTTGGGCAGCGGAGGGGGTCCACCCTCCCTGACACAGGGCACCCCACACCTGAACAAAATTGGAGTATTGGAGGGTGCTGAGTGGGTGATCATTGGTATCTGCCACAACATGCCAAAGTTACTGCGGTATTTCCCTCAAGAAGAAGGCATTCCTAGTGGGGACAATGATACCTTT
This sequence comes from Pteropus vampyrus, assembly GCF_000151845.1. Classification (NCBI taxonomy): domain Eukaryota; kingdom Metazoa; phylum Chordata; class Mammalia; order Chiroptera; family Pteropodidae; genus Pteropus; species Pteropus vampyrus. Next base: position 8,024,786 of record NW_011888825.1, on the reverse strand, counting down.
CAGCATCTTCAGATTCCTAAGGGATGTGTCCTTTCAGGGTTTCCATGGAGCAGCCTTCCTGTGAGGAAGTAAGTGCAAGTAAGAGGAAGAGCAGCCATGTCCGAGGGCTACCTGCCAGATATAGACCTAATCTACATAGGAAAGTCCCCTATAGCAGCGGTCCCCAACCTTTGTGGCACCAGAGACCAGAGCTCCTGTGAGAATCTAATGCCTGATGATCTGAGGTGATGCTGGCACTGGGGAGCTGCTGCAAATACAGATGAAGCTTTTCTGGCTCACCTCCTGCTGTGCAGCCCATTTTCTAACAGGCCACAGATCAGTATGGGTCCCAGCTTGGGGACTGGGGACCCCGCAGGGGTTGAGGACTCCTGCCCTAGAGTCTTCATCATGCCTGGAAAGTGGAAGTCACTTTCAGAGGCGCCCAGAGGGACCAAGTGTCCTGCTTCCCACAGCCTACATGGCCGGCTGGTAATGATGCCAGGTCTACCTGAGGCCCATGGGTGGTCTGGGCCCCTTTGTCCTGCTGGGCCTGCTGGCCAGGCTAAAACAAACATCACAGTGGGCAGAAGCAAAACGCCCTGTCACTGGTACCAAGCACCAAATGGGAAATGGCTCTTCCCAATAAGGGATCCCTGAGCCCCACGACAGCTGGAAGGGGGCAGCCTGCCCAGTCTGGCCCCCGCTTGCTGCATATATAGAGAGGTCTCCATTTTCTGGACGACCTTCCCCGGAGGCCAGTGCTGACAGGATGCCATTATCTGGGGATTTGTTCTTTTCCACAAGAATTAGAAAGAAGGCAGCACTTCCGGATATGGACGGGCCCTGGCTGCCAATTAGCATCTGTCTCTCGAGCTCTGGTGCCCTAAGTCCTCTCACTTCAGGTCTTTCTGGTGGCTTGTCCTGGAGTCCAAGAAAGATGGAGGGAGAGCTTCATGGGGAGATGTGAAATGAGCCACTACCGCAGCCTCTTTGCTGCCTCCACTTGGGTTCCCAGCACCTTCATTGTACAGGCTAGTGGTCAGTCCTCAGCCCTAAGCCAGCTCTACCTCTCCGTGGTCCCCCCACATTATTCATTCTCCAGGCAGTCTGCATCTCCCCTTGCTGAGCCGCCCCCTGCACTGGCCTGTGCCTCCACTCCCCTGGGTGTCCTCCTCATCAATCTCCTCTCTGGGCCTGTTTCTTCTGCCACTTTAGGTCCCTTAAAAGTCTTCACATAAACCTTTCTTCAGGTGGGGATACCAAGTTTGAGCTTTGCACGGCACATTCTATGACCTCTCCCAGAGGGATGTGAGGCCTGGGGCTGCATGGCTTTCAAAAGAATTTCTTCTGCCAGTCTCCTGACGAAGGGCCTGGACAGCCTGGTTTGTAGGCCGAGTAGGGTCACTAGGTGAAATACAGGATGTACAGTGAAATTTGAATTTCAGATCAACAATGG
>NW_011888825.1:8015335-8023301 GCF_000151845.1 Pteropus vampyrus | reverse complement strand
CATATGTTTTTTTCTTATTTAGTCTGTTAATACAAATTACATTGATTGATTTATGGATGTTGAACCAGCCTTGCATATCTAGGATGAACCTCACTTAATCATGATTCAAATTGTTAATGTTTGTTGAGGATTTTTTGTGTCTGTGTTAATGTGAGAAATTGATCTGCAGTTTTCTTGTAATGTCTTTGTCTGGTTTTGGTATTAGGTTAATGCTGACTTCATAGAATGAACTAGGAAGTGTTCCTCCCTCTTCTACTTCCTGGAAGAGATTGCATAGAATTGGTACTATTTCTTCCTTAAGTATTTGGTATAATTGACCAACAAAATTATCTGGGCCTGTCGTTTTCTTTTTTGGAAGGTTTTTAGCTACTAAATCAAACAGTGTTATGCATTGTTAGACTTATATTAATGCAGCATATGCTCTCTTTTCCTGAAATATGCTAAATTCTTTCTTCAGATATGTTCAAATACAGGTTGACGATGTACCAAAACATTTCTTATGTAATTCTTGTTAAGTTCAGGCATGTAAGATCGTCTGAGTAAAACGGTGAATATTGATCGCATTTCTGAATCCTCTCTGAGATGAAAGACACATTGTTCCATCACATAAAGTTTGCCATCTCTCTTGCATGTGTAGGCGTTCCTTAATTTCTCAGAGTTCATTCATCTCCTAAATAGTATGCTGAATTCTTGATTACTTCTTTTTTGTATTGTCATATTAACAACCTTCCTATTATAAGAATTTAAGCTTTTCATCCATCAGTCTGTGTGCACAGTCCTGACTACAGTATTTTAGGTAGAAAGAGACTTTTTATCCTTATATTCTGTGAAAACTTTTTCTTTCGAATTTTTTTAGGAATAGCTGTGTGGAATGTTCCACTTAATCCTTCTCCCCTCCTTTCCCAGAACCAACGATGTGCTGATAATTTTTTAGTATTACCAGGGAGCAAAATCAATAAAATACGTTTAGATGTTGAAACAGAAGATAAATGGCTGGTTGCAGACCTCAGCTAGTTCCGTCACCCCCAGGAACAGGTGTGCTGAATAAGATCAGCTTTCTTTTTCTGATACATTTCTGTTTCTGGCTTTATGTTATGGTCCTTGTCTGTTGTTCCCTTATGACCACAAAAGAATTCAAATTCAACCCCAAGTGAATTATTAAATATGTTAAGCAGCACAAATTTCAGGAAAGCTTTGCAGAGTGCTGTGCAGCTCTATAGGGTACTGGCCTTGTTGCCTGGCACTTCTTGGTTCCTACTTTCTGCTTACTTGTTGTCGACTAAATTTGAGGGAAGAGGATACCAAAAACATTGAATGATAACACCATTCTGATAAAACAAATGGTCACATTTTAAATTGGTCCAAGGCTTTTGTGGTCATCCCACTGTTGAGAATGTATCTTAAAACACTAATTCAACAGAAGGAAACGATACCACACGTAGACACATTGCAAAGTCTGTAATATGAGGAAGTGAACACAAACTCCATGTTGAACACTAGGAGATGGTCATGTCAGTTATGGAACGGCCATTCCTTTGGACAGTGTGCATCCACTGTCCAAGGGACACAGCCAGTGGCACAGTGCAACAGTATGGGAACCTGTGTACAAAAAACATCAAGTAAAAAAAGCACAGAGCATACAATATGTCTACCGTGATGGAAATATATGTGGGAAAACATAGGTGTACAATCAAGTGTAACTTAGAGAAGTAGAAATCCTTTTATTATAATGAAATTATAAGTGACTTTCTGTTTTCAAAACTTTTTTTTAATGCTGTCATGTTATTAAAAGATGAGCAGGGTAAGATGTCATGTCTGATATTTTTTTGAAAAGAACAGTATCTCCTGAATAAATAGGAAGAAAAAGCTTTTTCTTAACTAATCTCATTCACACCATCTCAGTATTGCCTACACCTTCCATGCCGTAGGTGGGGGGTTCCAAAGTAACACAAGCCTTGACCTGGATCTTAGCCCCTTTGTGGGAAAGGGGCGGTCTGTGACGTTTCCCCCGTGACCTCTCCCCTTCTCCTGCAGGAGCTCAGTGAGATGCTGTACACAGACCGGCCTGACTGGCAGAGTGTGATGCAGTACGTGGCCCAGATCTACAAGTACTTTGAGACGTAAACCTGGAGGGCCCAACAGCAGCCACTGCCACCTACGGTTTGTCGTGGAAGCACCTGGTCACTTTCCATAGGCTCTGTTCCACCTGTCCACAACTTGGCCATCTGGATTCCAAAGGAAGATTCAATCCAAGGGGACCAGCACGCAAATAAGAAACAGAGCTGAGTTCAACCATGCACCCACCTTGAATCCAGACATATTTGGAGTGTACGTGGGAGAAGCTCGCTCCCCCAGGGACCTCCCTCCTTCCAGACCCAAGAGACCCCAGTCATACCGTGTGACTCCACACTAGAGCTGCACTGAGATTCACAATAAACAGCACTTCCAAATCAGTCATCTTTTTACTGAAAATCCTCTTTTGCCTTTATAAAACTTTGCCCTTGTTATTCCTCACACCCTTCCAAAAAAAAAAAAAATACCCAACAAAAGAAAAACATTTCCTTTCAAGCAGGCTGGAAATGCATAAACTCTGCCTTTTTGGGGAAATATGCTTACATTCTAGGAAACAGTTTTAACACCTAGAACTTGATTACATTTTTTAGATCTCACTTGTCACTCATTTGATTCTGTGGATGGAAGAGAAAAGATGTGAGAATTAAGAGGAGTGGTCTGCTGCCCTGTCCCTGTAGAATGGCCTACGGATGGAAGTGTGCGTTCTCCCAGGCGGCCACGTGCTGGGACACGGTCACACACTAGGTGTCCTGTGTTCAGCTGGTCCCATACATGCTGAAAGTGAAGCCTCAGAAACTGCCTCCTCTGTCTGCCCTTGCATCTAGTCACACTCCCATTCACACCCACACATTTGTCCCATGTTCAGAACTCGACAGAAAGCCACTCATGTATAATGGCCTGTGCCCGCCAGGGTCTTCAGGAGTTTGCGCAGTGAAACAGGCTGAAGACATATATTTCTTGGGACAGCAAATTTAAACAACATTTCGACTTTATAGTTTTTAGTACTTCATCAGGCCTTTAATGTTTGATGGCAAAAGGAAGCCCTCGGGGACGGCAGAGATGGCTCTCTTTATAATTGAACAAAGGAAACTGCAATTTCTCTACCATCCTGCAGTCGCCGTAAGTGGCAGCAGAGCCTGCCTGGAGTGGCCCCAGTCACCTCAGAAGTTTTCTGTGTAGGTAATCACCTGGTGGCTCTTTGTTGGTGTTGTTGGGCAAATAAATGTGCATTATATTGCAAACAGGGTATGGGTCACATAGGTAAATCTGAGGTGAATTTCTCGGTGCCAGTCAGTCTTATATACGCACTCCGTGTTAGTGCCCCTCAGACAAAGCGTCATCCTTACCATAAGTTACCAAGAGTTGCAATACGGCTTACATTGCTTAAAGTAAATCTCTGACTGTTGGATGACTGTTCAGGGCCTTTGTTCACAGCTGGGGGCCTAAGGGCTATGGGCCCAGCCCTTCCTGGGAGGCTGAGCTCAGCTCCTCCTTCCAGGCCACCTTTGTGGAGAAGGCATCTGGGTTCGGCAGGCCCATCCATCCTCCTCCTCAGGCTGCCACCGCTGCCCTGCTTATGGTTCTCCTCTGCAGCAATAGATCAGAATCTTCTGGGGAGCTGGTTAAAAACACATCAGTTGAATCTAAGTATCTGGAACAGGACCGGGGAGATATGTATTGTCAAAGTTCCTGAGATGCACTGAGAGGAGAAAGCAGCCTTCATCAGCCTGCAGGGCCGTGTAGCAAGAGGGGGGAGGCCCTCTGGGCAGTTTGGTGATGACAGTTTCATAACCGGCCCTTTGTTTTCAAATGGAAGTTGTAGGCACAGTCTGAACAAATTCATCTTACTCCTTCCTGATGAGCATATACAAATGAAAGTTATTATTTGTGTTGCTTCCTGCATCTGTCTTATTGACATACCTGATAGACTTTCATTTTTTTCCTATGCTTCTGCCTTGCTCACAATTATAGTGGGGAAGAGGAATATGCCAGGTAGTTGGGTTGGGATTATTGGTGGTTGTGTCTAAACTGGGATTACTACAAGGTTGTGTATGGGAGAGGCATTGAGGTCTTGGGATACCTGGAGGGAGTGTTTAGCATTATCAGTGCCCTGCTTTTGGTGGTTATTGTAAATAATTCAGCATGATCTCTGGGTAAAGCAGTCTCTATGCAATGAGTCTGCTCCCTTCAAGTTAAAAAGGAAGGAAAGAAATGTCATGGGAAAAAAGGCCATGTGGCAATTTATTTTTATAGTTCAAGGAAGTTCCTCGACACCATTTTCTTTGCCAGTGGGCATGCATGGAGAGGAAGTGTGTCCTGTTCAGAGAAACACAGGTGGTGTGAAGTCAGGCCTTCTAGCACTGCAGGGCCTGTGGGGGAAGCTGTGCCAACCCAGGCTGGGCCACTGAGTGGGGTTTTTAGATTCATTTTTAATTGGAGAACTCAGAGCACAAGGTGAATGTGGAAAATAGAGATAACAAGGTAGCGTCAGCAAATTGTATCAATCCCAGTTTTCTGTCCTGAGGTTTTCAGAGGCTACAATATTCATGTTTCTTCTCATCTTCCTTCAGCCAATACTGTCATTTAAGATTATATAGTTGTTCTGCAGATTATTTTTTTAAATGTATTATGTTTGTATAAAAGACATGTAAAATGCAAGACCTAGGAGAGTGGAGTTTTTAAAAGACATAAAGGAAAGTGCGTGGTTCTCTGCATTGTGAGTTGTTTTGTGGACTTGAACGTTAATTGATCGGTGATTCTGCCATGGCCCCTTGCCCACTGGATTAGTGTTCTGAGGAACCAGGCGAATTCATACTTATCTTGTCTTAGTCCCTTCTCACTTCAAAAACGACATTAGCCTTTGGTTTTCATTCTTCATTCTGTTGTTGTTTTATAGCTTTTATGGAAACCATCCAAAGTAGTTGCCGCAGGTGTTACACAAAATACACTTCCCAAAGTGATTAGCCGGCTGGCAATGATGAATGTGTGCAGTATTCTCTTCCCCACAGAAACATTGGTGGGATCCTCTCAATCCCCGCCCCTCCCACTTCCCCATTGAGGGGATGGCAGCCTTTTCACCAAGAGTGTAGAGAGAGAGGACTCAGGTGGGTAAATACAAACCTATTTGCCAAATCCAGCAGTAGTTCTTCCCGTTCCTAAGCTTGACTGCCATTTTGAGATGAACTACTGAGGACATGCAGTAAAAGATGTAACCTAGTAACCTTTTTAAAAGTATTTTTAATATATCAGTTGCCCAGGTTCACTGGGTATTTCACTTCTCTAACCCAGGTTAGAGTTTGGCTATAACATCATAAGTAGCTCACTAATTTTAACTACATTAGTTGAAGGCAGTTAATAGATCTGTAGCCTCATTTGTATACAGAGCACACCAGATTGTACCAAGCATTGTCAGGACTTGATGTGCCAACAGAGCTGTATTTAACTATTGACATGAAAGTGTATGATGTATGACTATGTAATATTTCTAATAAATATATTTTGTTTCTGTCTGATTATGAATTTTTCCCAGTGACATTTATTAATATTTTCTCAAAGTGCCAATTTACATTCATTCTAACTTCAAACCAGCGTCTTCATGTCCTTATTCCTTATTGGGCTGAGATCCCCACCGCAGCTACTGTTGGCTGGCATTGTTGGAAGTTACCAGAAAGGACTGCGGTTCTGACAGCTCCACTGCCTTCTCCCATTCACAACCCTCTTGCTGTGACTATAGTCTCTCCAGAAAATTACCCTTCAGGATGCTGCAGAGCTGTGCAGATGTGCATGGAACAGGCAGCACCCATACCACGGGCTTCCCCCATTCTGTGTGTGTACCTTGACTGAATGCTAACTGAGGTCCTGGAAGTCACATGCTAGGTGATATTAAGCAGAAGGGGATTATGCCACACTGAGGCAGAGTTAACATGAATTTTAACAGACAGGGGATGTAGGTGTCTTCTGACACCAGTGTGTTGTATGTGCTGATTCATCGGGTGATGTGACTATTCGGGTATCACTTGGAGGCCGTGTTCACTGGTGTCAGGCAACCAGCCCTGCCCACAAGAGAGGAGAAAGGAGGCCACCCATCCTAGGATCTTCCTCCTTCCAGGAAAGTTTCACTATCACTAGTCTTTTTCTACTAAGGGTTTCTCCATCTTCTCAGAGTGGCACAGTCTCTGGTAAGAGCTTAACACACACTGAACCAGGACAGCGGCCACTACTCACTTTCCTCTGTGGGCTGTCAGGTGACGGAACTGCACTCAGGAGTTACCAGTTTTGTGCGCGTGCACACACACGCACACACGCACACGCACAGGCTTTTGGTGAATGGCCAGCGTCTCTGCGCTTGCAAACTGATCCCTTCTACAGCTTCCTATTGTTCGGGGCCAATCATGGTGTTCCCTGATCCGTGGGCCTGGACCCCTCTGTGAATGAAGCACATCCCCAGACATTTATGCCATGTGTATGTTTATGGCCCATATGTATTGAATCAGGCATCAAGAAGGAGGTTCCCAATGGAGCCTGATGCACAGTGAGTGCTCGCTATGGCATCTGTCATGAGGTCTGTGGTCAGTGGTGCTCTGCTGCCACGGAAGATTGGGAATTCCAGGCCATGAGCCTTGGCCTGCCCCATGCTTCCCTGGCACACAGCCAGCTCTCCCTTCTCTAAGGACTATGGATGCTTCTGTCATCCTCATGCCACACACTTCACTCCCTGAAGGCAGAGCTACATATATATTTGCTCACGATGCCTCAACCTTCTGCGTAATTGTTGCTGAATAAATCATTTTTGCTTAATTGGTGGAAACATCCGGCTACCACGAACTCTTATTCCAACTTGGAATTCCCCACTGAACTCAGGAACAGACGCCTCAGCATCCAGCTTGATCTCAGTGCTGAGATCTGTCTTGTAAACAGTTTCCAGCATTTTCCAACTCCATGGTAAAAATCCCAGAAAGATCCCTGGGGAGAAGCTTGAAACCTGATCGCCTGACAATCTTCGTCATTTTTCCTTGCTTTGTTGACATTACTTTTCTGTCATCGTGAGTAAAATGACACAATACATTTCTGAGCAGAATCTCAGTCTCCCAAACTCTTCAAATGAGTTCAGTCTAACCTAACTCATCTGCCCTACCAAAACCTCAGTGAGATTTTTCTAGATTATGAAAAATAAGTCATAAAAGTTTTTGGCCTGGACATCTAGCAGGGTTGGCCAAGGAGCCTATCACCCCTCCCACTTATCCATCTGGGATATTATTTATACCACTCTTTAAACCATATCATTATCCTTGTATCAGAAAAATGAAGCAAAACAGAAAATGGAACATGGGAAAGCCACAGCTTTCCTTTACTGTTGCATGTGACCTCAGGAGGCTTGGCCATCTTTTGAGAACTCATCCTAGATGACAATATTCAGCAGGATCAAGACAGAGTCTCAGACCTTCTCCAGCCAGTAGGACCTCACTGGGCTCTTCCAATTGCCAGGACCAGATCAAGGCAGGCTGCCCCAGGCATAGAGATGCTAGTAGTAGAGGAAGGTGAGCCATACTCTGTCCTGAGGAGGCATTTCAAATTCACATTTAACTCTCACAAAGCCAACCACTTATGTTTGCAGGGAAAAAAAAAAAAAGTTAAAAAAAAAAAAGTACTACTATTGCCACCTGCCATTCCAGTCGATGATCTTGCGCCCCAGCATGAGGCGGACACAGTTTGGACTTGGATGTGTTATTCCCTCCAAATGCCTCTGTTCCTATGGGTCAATCATTGTCTTATGACACTGAAATCACACTCAAAACACGTGATTTAAGTGTTTAAGGCTATGTTTATTTGTTTGGGGTACAATAGGGCTCCTAACTGCAAACCAACTACTTCAACTGATACTCAACACATCCCT
>NW_011888825.1:8003413-8012355 GCF_000151845.1 Pteropus vampyrus | reverse complement strand
GTGCCTCCACTCCCCTGGGTGTCCTCCTCATCAATCTCCTCTCTGGGCCTGTTTCTTCTGCCACTTTAGGTCCCTTAAAAGTCTTCACATAAACCTTTCTTCAGGTGGGGATACCAAGTTTGAGCTTTGCACGGCACATTCTATGACCTCTCCCAGAGGGATGTGAGGCCTGGGGCTGCATGGCTTTCAAAAGAATTTCTTCTGCCAGTCTCCTGACGAAGGGCCTGGACAGCCTGGTTTGTAGGCCGAGTAGGGTCACTAGGTGAAATACAGGATGTACAGTGAAATTTGAATTTCAGATCAACAATGGACAACTTTTTAGCATAAGTACATCTGCTGCAATATTTAGGACATACTTACATCAAAAAGTTATTTATTTATCTGAAATTCAAATTTTACTGGCTGCCCTCCATTTTTATTTGTTTGGTCCTGCAGCCCTCTAAGAGCCTCGGGGCAGACAGGTGGCTGCAGGTGTGGCCACGGGCAGCCTGAGGTCCTGGTAGTGCTGAGACCTCAGGGAAGGGAGGGCCTGGAGCTGGCTGGAGGCTCTCCACCGAATCAAGTTAGAAACCCCGAGTTAGCCAAACCCGATAGGGCCCTCGTCCACCACTGGCATCCAGTGGGAAAGTTATGTCCTTTCCCAAGCTTCAGTGGGAAGATTATTTTCTTCTCTGTTCCCCAGTGGCTAATGCAGGTGCCAAGCTAGGCCTGACCACAGCTAGGAATACCTGTATTTCAGCGCAACAAGGCTTTCTCGGCCTCTCCTCCTCAGGAAGGAAAACAACATCCCACCATACAGCCAACATCCCACCATACAGCCACAGCAGAGTCAATTTGGGTTTTTTACCTTAATTGTCCAGCCAAAGCCTTCACCTTTGAAGGCCTTCTAATCCCACCACAGTCAATTGAGTCACTTCTGCCTTCACCCTCCACCTACCTGACTCTTGCTCGCCTGTAGAGTCAGGCGATTCCCCCCACCCCCAATGAAATTGTGTTTCTCTGAAATAACCTCTCAATGCAGCCTTCACTTTTCCTCCAGGGGCACTGCCAGACATGTAACTATTCAGCTATTTGGGTTTAAAGTCTGTCCCCACCCTCGCATAGACAACAGGCTGTCCCAGGGCAGGGACATGTCTCTTTGGTCTGCTGCTATGTCCTGGCACCACGTTTTCAGCATGAAACGAGTGCCTGGGAGCCCATTTGGAAGGGCTGAAAGTCTCCAGGTCAGTAGTGGCCAGCAGGTATTGCAGTGGAGATGGTGGGGATGAGAAGGGAAGGGAGGTCTGTGGGGTGTGGGGACAAGAGGAGGCTAGTTGGCAGCCAGTTGGAGGGACAGGAAGGGAAAGGCCCACTTTCTCCAGACACCTATTGTATACACCTTTCTTCATGAAAGAATCAAGTGAATTTGTCTAGATAAGAGTGGCTGTATTACAGTGTATTTTCAATTAGCCTGAGTTTGAAATCCTTAAAGCCAGAGTTTTAGGCTTTTCTCCTAGACCAATGCACCCAAATGGCACCTCAGGGGTGCACTACAAGACTTTTTCGAGGTCTTTTATTTTTAAGGATTAAAAGTTTTATTTGAAGTCTTAAAAATGTTTAGAATTCTATATTCTCTTCATAACATATCAGTAGTAGTTTAATATCAAAATGGTGACTTTCTCCCTAACCCCCCATAAAAGATCTTTGAGTAAGACTGACAGGCCACGAAGGTACATCATATCATCACAGAGATATGTCCTATGGAGTTGAGAACCCACAGGCACACTGGACCCCTCAGGGGATGTGAGCCTAGATGGAGAAGCACTGTAACAAGCCAAAATGGTGAATCACAAATTGCGTAACTGCAGACATCCAGGAACAGAAAATCAGGTAGCATGGTGGTAACTGGCCTTCTCAGACTCCCTTTCAACGTGTTTCTGGAAAGGTTCTCTGTCTGGAATTGTTTGTACATGGCAATATAGGAAACCAAGATTGGATTCCAGGATCGTTTGCTGGCCTTTCAGTCTTCCTGGGTTGAGTCACCCAGGAACCCACATGAAATTCATTGTCCATGTCCCCAGGCCATGGAGAATTTTCTCCTTGCTTCAGTCTATAGACCATGGAAACCTGTTTCCCAGCAGAGAGCAGACAAATGGAGCCTGGGGATTTGGTAAATATGGATCTGACTGGCTCTGAGCATCTTCTAGGTCTTGTTTGTAATTGAAATCAACAGGCAGTTTTTCCTCAACTTGTAGGTTCTAAGCTTGTCCTGTAACAGCAGAGATGTGATGGGGTTGTGCTGGGATGGAGGGCAGGGCCGATGTGTGTGTACATGTATGTGTGGACGTGTGCGTGCATGCATGTGCATATCTGTGTGTGTGCATGTGTGCTGGGACATAGCAGGAAGGTCAGTGTGAACAGCAGAGTGTTTGAGGCAGCTGGCTGCTGGAAGAAGTAGATAGGGAAGAACCTCCTGAGCTTATAAGGAGGGCTGTGATGAGCGGCTTTGAGAGATGTTGCCCCTAGTCATTGCCATCATCTCCTTTGAAAATGAAGTTCTCCTACCACAAAACTAGAAGCTGGAAGATCTATTTCCTATAATTGTGTAAATGTCATTATTTCAAAGTGACAGTTATTATTAAAATACATGTTCAGTACAGAAATTATCAAAAAGGACAAAGAAAATAAAAATCTATTGGCATCACATCAAAAATGGATTACCAAGAGGGGGCCCCGACTAAGGCTCAATGGTGGCTGCCCATCCAGCCCTCGTTCTGGCTCCAGGTAATGCAGTCTTCCCCCGTACGAATCTTGCGCGAGCCTCTGTCCCACCAAGCATGCCTACCATAGTCACTTCTGCCTCCCCTCATCTCCAAAGCAGAATAACAGTGGTAAAACCGTAAGTGGAAGATCCCGCCTTTTGTACCTGTTTTGTTAAAAATCTTCACCCTGCCATTGAAAGAACGACAGCAAGCTCTCAGTGTACCAAGTTAATGAGGGAGACAGGAAAAAATGGCGTAGATGATAGTCATCCCTCTTGCGACCAAATCAAAGTTGTGACAGAAACATGGAGCAAACAGCAAGGAAAGTAGCCTGAGATCTAGATGAACAAAAGCACTACAACTAGGGAGAGAAACAATTAATCACCCTGCAACGATAAAAGGTAGGAGGGGGTAAAGACTTGAGGCTGCCCAGTCCCGAGTGTCTGAGTGGGACAGAGGCTGTGGCAGTGGCAGCTGCAGATGCCTCTTAAAGGGGCCATGTCCGCCACTGGACTTTTACGGTGACGGACCCGCTCACTCTGAACACGGGCGCTGAGTAGGCTGCTCAGGGGGCACCAAGGACTTACAGGGGGACACTGAGTTGTCAGAGTGAGGGCCAGAGGTGAGACTCGCTCTGTACAGAAGTGCCGGTGGTATCCATTTTTCCTCTGTTGAGCCCTCCCCTCTCCCAGTGTGCTGACGCAGCACTGGTATAGCTGAGATGTCATCAAACTGAATAACAGAGGTCGATCTGCCCAGAGGAGTTCCTGAAACTCCGCCTCCCCCAACTTGCAGCCCACCCAAGCCACATCGAGTTGTGTCCTCAGTGAGTACTGTGCTCCTTGCTGAGCAGCACCAAGACTCGCACTGGAGGCAGCTGGCCTCGGTTTCTGGTGTGGTTTCTGGAGGCAACTATAAGCACAGCATCCGTGGATTGCTTGCTGAATCTCAACAGGTGGCCCCAGAGGGACACAGGCCAGGGCTAAACTTGGCCTGCAGCTGAACCCCTCTCAGGGCTGTGCCACTGGATGCCTATTACACATGGCCACGCTGGGAGACTTAGGAGCTTTGCTTAGTACATAGAAACAGACACAGAAAGGCAGTCAAAATGGGAAGATAAAGAAGCAGAAACCATATGAGAGAAGAGAACAGAGATCCAGGAATAATGGAATCAAGCAATCTAACAGATGCAGAGTTCAGAACAGTGGTTATAAAGATGCTCAATGAACTTAGGGGATGTGTAGATGAATTCCGATTTAAAAAATATAAAAACAGAAATGGAAATTACAAAGAGGAACCAGTCAGAAATGAAGAGTATATTATAGGGAATCAACAGAGTGGATAAAGAAGAGGATCGAACCACCAATATAGAGGATAGGGAAGCCAAGGACACTTAATCAGAATGGCAAGAAAAAAAGAATCCAAGGCTATAACAATAATTTAAGGAGCCTATGGGACACAATTAAATGTAAAAATATCCATGTCGTAGGGGTACTTGAAGGAAAACAAGAAGTTGAAGAGCTATTTGGAGAAATAATGATAGAAAACTTCCCTCACCTGGTGAAGGAAATAGACATACAACCTCAAGAAATTCAGAGTCCCAAGAAAGAGGAACCCAAAGAGGCCTACACCAAGACACATCATAATTAAAATGCCAAAGGTTAAATACAAAAAGGAAATCATAAAAGCAGCAGGAGAAAAACAATTAGTTACCTACAAGGGAGTACACATAAGACTGGCAGATAATTTCTCAAAAGAAACTGCAAGACAGAAGTGCTTGGCAAAAAATATTCAACGTGATGAAAACCCAGGGTCTACAACCAAGAGTACTTTATCCAGCAAAGCTATCATTTAGAGTCGAAGGACAGATAAGGAACTTCCTAGACAAAAATAAGCTAAAAGAATTTATCAACTCCAAGCCAGTATTACAGGAAATGTTGGAGAGACTTCTTTAAAAAGAAAGAACAAGTATCAAAAACATGAATAAAGAATGGTACTAACTACATTCTTATCAACAAGTACCTCAAATGGAAAAGAATTAAGTAAATGCTCCAACCAAAAGATAGAGTGGCTGAATGGATAAGAAAACAAGACCCCTATATATGCTGCCTACAAGAGACTCACTGCAGATTAAAAGACACACACAGACTAAAAGGAAGGGGATGAAAAAAGATATTGCCTTGGTGGACCTAGAGGGTATTGTGTTGAATGAAATGGGTCAGATAGAGAAAGACAAATATCGCAAGATTTCACGTACATGTGGAATCCAAAAAATGAAATAAACAACAACAATAAAGGTGGAAATAAACTCATAGATACAGAGAATATTTAGAGGGATACTAGATGTCAGGGATTTGGTGGGGGAGAAAAAGAAAGGCAAAGGGATTAAGAGGTACAAATGGATAATTGCAGAATAAACATGAAGATGTAGAGTGCAGCATGGGTAAGATGGTTAATAATGTTGTAATAAATATGTAAGGGGGAAGAAGGGTACTAGATTTCGTGGGGCGATCGCTTTGCGAGTTATGTGGATCTCTGATCACTAGGCTCTACAGTAGAAACTGGTATATTACTGTATGTCAACTATAATTGAAAAAAAACTTATTGAATTGTACAATGTAAATCAAGCAATTAATTGTCTATTACCAAAATTAATATCCGTTCAGTATTTTATCGGTGCCCTTATGTATCACTTAGGCTTACCTTAGGCTGCAAGAAATAGAGACCTGAAAAATACTGTCTTAGACAAGATAAGAAACTTATTTATTTCTCTCACATACACACAAAAGTCAAAGGTAGAAAGTCCAAAGCTGGTATGTTGGAGTCATAAAATCTGGGACCCAGGCCCCTTTTCGCTCTGACATCCCTGAGGGAGCGGCATTTGTCTTCATGATCTAATATGACTAACAGAGTTTCAGTTATCACAATTATATTCCAGGTGACAGGTTAGATGGGAGTATCAGGTCCCTTTTAAGTCTTCCTAGAAGATCCGTATAATACTTCCGTTTGTGTATCATTGGGCAGAATTTAGTCCTATGGGTACACCTAGCTGCAAAAGAGACTGGAGATGTAGCCGTTTAGGTGAACAGCAGTGAGGCTGGCTAAAAAGTGGGGTTCTGTTACTAAAAAGAAATGAAGAATTAATATTTTGTAGGCACCTAGAAGTCTCTGTGACAACGTATATACTTTTTCATCTTAAAGTTTAATTCTTTGACTAGGTTCAAAAACTTATTTTTACTCAGCTCAAAAGTAAAATATTATGAAACGATATACAGTGAAAAGTTCCCCACCTACACAGTCTCCCCTGCCCTCCCCGTACACATGCATAGCAGTGACCATTTTATCAGTTATTTTGTGTTTCATTCCCGAGTGTCTTATATACAGTTAATGTGACTATTATATACTCTCCCCGTTTTTAACCGGAAAGGTCTGCATCTTGTTTTTGTTTTGTTTTGTTTGCTTTCTTTTCCCTTAGAAATGTATCTTGGAGACATTTCTCTACCAAAACATAGAGAACATTCTCACTCGTTTCTGCTGCCTAGTATTCCACTGTATGGAGGTAGCAGAAATTATCTAGTCTCCTATGGAGGTAGCTGTACCATCTCTCATCTACACTAGGACACACAAGAGTGAAAGTGGTGGCCTTTATTATTAATTATACTGGAGCAAAGGTGTAAAGTGTCCCAAGCAAACTGCATGTAGGCTCATGCCATAGATGGGGATGTCTCCAGTATTTTGCAATTACAACAATGCTGAGGTTATTAACGTACACGGGTATGGATAGGTTCATTTGCATAAGCATCAAACTTTTAATTGCTGGGTCAAAGGGTGTGTACATTTGTGCTTTGGATAGAAACTGCCACGTTGTCTCTGTGGGAATTGGATTAATTTGTTCTCTCATTAGCAACGTATGAGGGTGTCTCTTTCCCACAGCTTGACCTCCAGAGTATGTTATCAGACCTTTGGATTTTGCTGATCTAATAGGTAAAACGTGGTATCTGAATTCAGTTTTAATTTGTATTTTGTGTGCTCATTTCAGCAGCACATATACTAAAATTGGAACAATACAAAGATTAACATGACCTCTGAACAAGGATGGCAAGCAAATTCATGAAATGTTCCATATTTTTTGGTTGCCAGATGGGTGCGGGTTTGGGGGTTTGGATGAAAAAGGTAAAGGGATTAAGAAGTACAGATTGTTAGGGAATATAGTCAGTAATATTGTAATAACTATGTGTGGTGCCACGTGGGCACTAGTCTAATGGGGGGATCACTTCATTAATTATATAAATGTCTAACCACTGTGCTGTACACCTGAAACTAATATAAACTAATATTAAATGTCAATCGTAACTGAAATAAATAAAGAGGACTTTTTAAAATTTTGCATTTTGTTGTGAATGAGGCTGAGCATGCTTTAAAATTCTATTTTGTGTTCCATTTTTTGTGAATTGTCTTTTCATATGCTTTGCCCATATTTCTTATTAAATATTTAGAAATCTTACCCTGGAGCTTTCTATACATCAGAGAGGTGACGTCTATGATTTGACATACAAATAGTTTCCCCAGCTGGTTGTTTGTCTTTGCTTATGGTGGTTGGTTTGTTTTTACCACACCTAAGTTTTTTCTTTTACTCTTTTCTTTTATGCCTTTGGATTATAAATCAAAGCTAGGAAGCCCTTCCCTGCTCCGAGGTTATGAAGGAGTATGCCAAGGTTTTCTTCTAGAATTTTCATTCTTCTATTTTAAATCCTTGGTGCATTTGGCGTTTATTGTGGCATACTTGTGAAGTTATGGATTTATATACTTTTTAATAAGTATGTTTCCTTTTTCAATAGTAATACCAGCTCATAAAGTCAACTGTATTTCAGCAGTCTTCTACTCCAGCCCCCTCAGAACACCCGGCCCCCAAGAACTTGCTAGCTATTTTCTGGTCTTTCCAAAGTTTCTATCGATATTTATCTCCATATGTATAAATAGGAACTTGTACTGCTCTGTGTTCACTTTACCGATATTTATCTCCATATGTATAAATAGGAACTTGTACTGCTCTGTGTTCACTTTAAGCATGCTCTATTGTTATGTTGCATGAGAATTTAAGTCCCACGCCTCCACCCCCATGACCCTTGAACACCAATGCCCGTATTTGTGTTGACAGACTGTTTACTGGGCAGCTGGTACTGGAATCTGACCATCTTTTACTTCTCTTTTCCAAATTTTTTTTTCACTTTTCAATAAGTGACCTGATTTAGTCATTATCACCCCCTTTTCAGAAGTGTAAAAACCAGATAGAGTTTGGAGTAAGGCATGGGAGTGGGGCACACCTTCTTTTTTTCTCCAAAACATTTTTTTTCCTAACTACTCCCACTGTCTTATTGTTTGAAATAGCTGGCTGCATTTGTCTCTGAATAAGCAACAACCCAGTGTTTGTTTTCTCTACTTCAGTGCTTCCAGCCTAGCATTTCTGGGCATTTCTTAAGGTTCCAGGACTCATCCGCAAATATTCCACATGGCTGTTCTGTGCCAGACAGTGTGCCATGTGCTGTGGATAGAACTCAGCCCCGGCCCTTTTTGGATCCTTTTGGATCCCCGGGGCTGAGGGGACGGGGACCAGAAACAGGAATGTACAAGATGACAGATACGGATATGCCAGGATAAAAAAGCAGAGCAAGGGGAAACAATCAAGTATGCCAGTTAGGGCAAGTGCTATTCTATAAAGGATAGTCAGAGAAAGTCTCTTTTGGGTAAGTGACAAATTTGAACAGATACCTGAAAGATATGAGGGAGCCATATGAAAATGTGGGGGAGACCATGATGGGCTGGGGAACATCATGTGCAGAGTCCCTGCAGCAGAAATGTGCTAGTTGTGTTGGGATGGAGGGCAGGGCTGGGGTGTGTGTGTGTGTGTGTGTGTGTGTGTGTGTGTGTGAGAGAGAGAGAGAGAGAGAGAGTGTGTTAGGGGTGTGGCAGGAAGGCCAGTGTGAACAGCAGAATGTGTGAAGCAGCTGGCTGCTGGAAGAGGTAGATAGGTAAGAACTATCCGGGCTTATCAGAATTAATCAAAGCATTCTGAACATGGTCTCAATTACATTCTTGAACATTCTTTTTGGAAGTTAAGCAGAGAAGTGATTGTAGAGGGACACGAGTGTAAAAATAAAATTAACAAAGCTTAGTGAAGTGGTCCCCGCAATAGTTCAGATG
>NW_011888825.1:7990889-8002319 GCF_000151845.1 Pteropus vampyrus | reverse complement strand
TTCTGCCGATGATTCACCTCCTGGCGGGGTGGCCAGGGTGAAGATGATTCATGTGGGTCAGAGGGAGAGTTTGGACCAGGAAGTTAGGAAACAGAGGCAAGAGGATACGTGGAAAGACATGATTGAAGCTATCAAGAGTGATGACAGGAGTATGTGGTGAGAAAAAGACCGTGGGGGGGCGGGGGTGCTGAACACCTTCCAGGAAGCAGGCAAAGTGACCAGTAGGAAATGAGTGCAGGAAGAAAGGGCAGACAGTAATGTAATCTGAAGGCACGCTTTTCAGAGAGAAAATGCTTCATTTTTATGGAAGGAGAGGGGAGAAATATTCTGGGAGACTGAGGAGGTCCTTGGGGATGCAGGACCTGTGAGACAAAACCTGGCCCCTCTGGAGAGAGCTGCAGGGGAAGCAGCCTTGGGGGCGGGGATCGGTCTCTGTCTGAGAGAGAGGGTGCTGGGCCGTTTAGAGAGGAGGCCAAGGATTTGGGACATTTTCTGGTGACACCATGAGTTCCTAGTGGCCTAGTAGAAATTTGGGGGTCAGGAAGAAATGGACTTTTGGGTCAGATGAAGGAATGTTTTGAGCCATATGGGCACCATAACAGTGTGGAATACGCAGTGGAATCCAACCCAAGCCCAGAGAGTCAGGAGCCTTTCTTGAGGAGTTAGGTGGAATGAAAACCCCACGAGAGCCCAGGAGCCCTGGGGCGGGTCCCAAGATGAGCCCGGGCTATAACATGCATCATGAAGGAAGCTACTCGCTGAACATGCTATCTCTGCCCTGCCCCTGGGAAGCTGGCCTGGTTGACAGTGTGTGTGCAGGGGTAGGGGGATGCTTTCCTTGTGAGGTAGCCAAGAAACATTGTGCTTATCTCCTTTCATCCTGTCTCAAAAGCTACTGCCATGATGCCCACCCCCATTCCAGCAGCACTATTCACTACGGCCAGAAGGTGGAAGCCTGGGCTACTCACACAATGGAATATTATTCAGCCTTAAAAAGGAAGGAAATCTTGACACATGCTCCAACATGGATGAACCTTGAAGACATTATGCAAGTGAAATAATCAAGACACAAAAGGACGAATGCTGCAGGATTCCACTTATACGCGACACCTAGACTCATCAAATTCATAGAGACAGAAAGTAGAATGGTGGTTCCCAGGGGGCTGAGGGAGGGGTACGGGGAATTAGTGTTTAATAGAGACAGAGTTTCAGTTTGGAAAGTGAAAACATTCTGTAGGTGGTGATGGTTGCATAACAATTCAATCCAAAGCTCCTCTAGGGGCTTTGGCCTAAAAGGAGGAATCGGGGCAAGTGGTGACTTGAGGCGATGATGACCTCCCAGGAGTGACCCTGTGCAGGGCTTGCGCTGGAGGGCCTGGGTGCCTCTCAGGCAGGACATGTGCTTACTCATTTGCCACACTCAGATCTCACACGGAAACATCTGAATCCCCAAGGGTGGTGATTTGCATTGGGTGGAGCTGGGGGCCCTAGGCATTTAGCTTAGCTTGGGGCTCAGCAACAAGGCAAACTGCTCACAAACAGCAGGCCTGGAACTATGGTTATTTTCTTGACCTCAATCTCAAATGCCAAATCTCAAAACTATCATTAAAATGACCAGATTTCTTCATTTAAAGAAAATAGTGTCTGCTGAACTCCATATTTTCACCTGACATTTGTTCAGGGCCAGCCCGAAGGCCTTTTTGGGAACCTGGCAGGGGAGTCTGCGCTCACAGAGAAGAGTAAGGCTGAGAAAATTCTGAACAAGGAAAATAAAAAACAGATGTCAAAATACACCAGAAAGATGCAGAACTTTTGAAAAGTGTAGTACCAACAAGAGAAAAGAGAAAATAGATTCGTGAATCCGAACAGAACTCAGAAGCACATGAGTGATTAGAACGGGGCTTAGAGTCTGAGAAAGGAGAGGGCATCTGTCACCATGTGGGGTGTTGGGGGCATCTTGCCACTGGTTTGGGGGCAGAAGAGACAGATTAGATTCTTACCCTCCGAGTAAGACACAAAACCCAGAAGCCATAAATGGGAGAGAGATACTGACACACTCAATCATATAAAATGAAAAACTTCTGTATGACAAAGGCACCATAAACAAAATTAAAAGATTAAAAACAGACTGGGGAAAAAATAGACTTGGAAAAATGTTTACAACACATAGCAGGCAATACATATTATTCACTACATAATAAATTATACGCAAAGAGCTCCTAAAAATGAATAAGACAAATAATCCAGTCAAAAAATGGATTCCTTGGCAATTCTTAGAAAAAATTGCAAAGTATTAGTAAAAATGAAGAGAAGCTTGACTTCATTAGATGGTAAAAAAAATTAGTAAAATAAAGCAATGATGATATATTCATTTACTTAACAGATTGGAAGAAATAAAAAATATTGATAATGTTTTGTTGTGTCAAAATTATGCAGAAATGGATACTCCATATGCTGTTGGTGAAAGATAAATGAGTAATAGCTTTCTGGAGAGTGATTTGGTGATGTTAGTATGTTAAATGTTGATACGGCATTCCCACTTCTGGAAATTTATCCCTTAAAGTACTCATGGCTATTCAGGAGGAGCTATGGACTAGAATAACAGCAAAAACATAATGGAAATAAACTAGGAATTTCCATGAATAGAAGAGTGGTAAAAAATAGTGTGTTCAATAGTATGGAATCTACAAGAAAGATGGGATTAATGTGTTCTTAGAAAGGTGTTCTCAAGATATAGTTGTTAAAATAGAGTTTTTGACAATACACATAGAGTAAGTCTACTTTTGTTTTTTAAAAATCTGCATATGCATAAATGCACATGCTCCATTTCACTAATTCCAGATGGCATATCCTTTTCACATTTTAACAGGATATGTCATCACTAGCATCTTTGATTTTGTAATATATGGCTTTATGTTTTTCTAAGCATAGAAAAATATCTGGAACAATATTCAAAACTGAAATGTGGGAAGGTGTGAATAAAGAGGTTGGGGAGGAGCACTTTAACTATCTTAAACATTCCTGTGAGTTTATATTTGTACTATGAGCACATATCATTTTTGCAATATATAAAAGCAAAATATTAACAACCGATAAACCAGATGTGGCCGTGGTCAGCACACCAGATTTATCCTGAGCCCACAGAAAACCAGTTTTACTTTCCCACCCTGGACAACCTTTATTCTTAAGGGGGTGGCATTCTCCTTCCATTATTTTTTCATCTTCCCCAGAATCCGAACTGTCACCCCAGAGGCCAGGAAGAGAAAAAGGAAACTGAGTTCTCCCCCAGCCTGCCCACATCTGGAGGCTGGATTTGGTGCTGTTGTGTTCTGTCCTGTTTCCTGTAGCCGATGCAGCAATTAGAAATTCTGTCCTGGACTTTTGATTAGCAGGAGATTGGAGAGAGAGGGAGGAGACCTTAGAGGTCACTGGATTCAACTTTCCCATTTGATGATTAAGGAAACAAATGTTCAAAGAGGTGAAGCGGCGGTCTCAGTCCTGCAGGGAGAGCTGGCCCTGCCCTGGATACTAGGCTATGGCTTCCCAGCTGTCTTTCTCTTCCATCTGAGTGGATGAGCCAAGAACTAAGATTTCCTTGACCTGAAACATTTGTGTGGCTCTGAATTCTGTAGGATGCTTTGCTGCAAGACACGGAAAACATGCACCACAGTGCCTTGCACCTTAGGGACACTTACAGCATTATTGAACAAGAATCCAGAGAGAGCTGTTCTTGGGGCTGGTTGGGATGTTCAAAGATGTGATCGGGAACACAAGCTCTTTCCTCCATCTTTCCCCCATCACCTTCAGTATGTCGGTTTTCACATCAGATTTGTCACCTCATGGTTGCGAAATGGCTACCATAGCTCTAAATATCGTGTTTTCACAAAGCAGCTTCCAGAGCAGGAAGGGGAGGAGGGGGCCCAAAGCTCATTGCATAATTCCCCTCACGTCCTGTTGGCCAGAATCAGTCACATGCCCTTCCCTTAGACTAATTCCTGGCAAAGTTTCATCCTCTAAGGTGTGCATGTTGCTGTTATACTGAGGCTCTGTTAGCAATCTGGAAAAGGGGATTACTGCTGGGGAGCCAAAGAGCAGGGCTGCCACAAGCTCCTAATTCCTGGTAGTGACCATAGTGAGCACTTGGTCTGAGGTAATGTCCCATACTTCTCATGGAAGCCGTGAAGTAACAGTTATAAATGTAGAATGAATAGCTCAAATACTTGGTGAAGAGCCGATTAATGGATTCTAAAATTTCCTGATGGCTTCCATCGGCCTCCTCAGATGATGTGCTTTGCAAACCACACTGATGAAAAATGACACTTTTCCACCTGAGGTCTCTGAAATCAGCAACAGAAACAAGTGCCACATTTCAAATAAAGGATTGCAGCAATCTGCAGAGACAGAGCACACTGACATGGGCTTGCTGCTTTAAGCATTTGGTGGAAAATAGAGCAAGCTTCCCAGAGAAGAGACCAGTTTTCCTTTCCTGCCCTGGAAAAGCGGGAGAAGGGGCCGGCCTGCCTGGGGCCTGTATGGTGACCTCAGCCTCATTCCCGCTGTCCCCTCTGTACGGTCACTACCAGGCCGCAAGGCTGGAGGCGTATAACTGGGCCAAACCCAGAGCAAAATAAGCATAATTCTCACAGACAGGAAGAAAGTCAGGTGCCCAGATTCAATGTCCACGTTACCTTACCA
This sequence comes from Pteropus vampyrus, assembly GCF_000151845.1. Lineage (NCBI taxonomy): Eukaryota > Metazoa > Chordata > Mammalia > Chiroptera > Pteropodidae > Pteropus > Pteropus vampyrus. The sequence continues at coordinate 7,997,624 of NW_011888825.1, read as the reverse complement.
GGCACTTTCTCCTGGAGCCTAGTGTTTCAACCACCTACCTTCCCTAAGGGCCTGAGCCCAAAGTCACCCTGAGACAAGTATTCATCCCATTCCAGAAGTCCTCCACAACATCCTTTCATGTGAGATATGAGATCTGATACCCTTAAAACCCACTAACATTGAATGGAAACAGCATGTCTAAGAAAAACTTTGGTCCCCTTTTCCTTACTAAAGATCCACAGGCAGATCTGTCCCTGTGTCAGGCATGATGTGAACATTGTCATGAGAGGCAGCTGTGTGTGATGGCTTTGGAAAGTCATCCAGTCACTTAGCCTTGGCTGCTTCACCTCTCTACGTGGCATCAGGTTACAAGCCATGTGACTTTGTTTTGTGTATCTTCTTTGGAGAAATGTCCATTCAAACCCTTTGCCCATTAAAAAAAAACTTGAATTATTTGTCTTTTATCACTGAGTTATAAAAAATCTTTATATATTCTGGATTCTAGACTCTTGTGAGTTATACAATTTGCAAATATTTTCTCCCATTTTGTCTTTTCATTCTCTTGATAGTACCCTTTGATGTACAGATGTTTTAAATTTTCATGAAGCCCAATTTATCTATTTTTTTTATTTGGTTGTTTGGGCTTTTGGTATCATATTCTTAGAAGTTATTGCCTAATCAAAGGTCACAATATTTATGCTTATATTTTCTTCTATGAGTTTTATAGTTTTAGTTCTTATATTTAGGTTTTTGACCCATTTTGAGTTAATTTTGGTATATGATATGAAGTAGAGGTCTAAATTGATTCTTTTGCATGTGGGTATCCAATTATCCCTGCCCTATTTGTTGAAAAAGCTATTCTTTTCTTCATTGAATTGTCACAGGACCTTTGTCGAATATCAATTGACCTTAAATGTAATGGTTTATTACTGGACTGTCAATTCTATTCCATCGAGCTGTATCTCTGCCTTTATGCCAGTACATTGTCTTGATTACTATAGATTTGCAGTGAGTTTTGAAATCAGAAAGTATTAGTTCTCCAACTTTGTTTTTCTTTTTCAAGATTGTTTTGCTTCTTCTGGGTCCCTTGCATTTTCATGTATATTTTAGGATTAGCTTGTCAATTTTTGCAAAGAAGTCAGTAAGGATTTTGAAAGAGATTATATTGAATCCGTAGATTAATTTGGGTAGCATTGCCATCTTAACAATATTAGTCTTCCAATCCATGAATGTGGAATGTCTTTTCACTTATTTAGGTGTTCTTAATTTCTTTGAGTGATGTTTTATAGTTTTCATTGTACAAATCTTGCACTTCTTTAGTTAAATTTATCCTTAGTAACTTTATTCTTTTTGGTGTTATTGGAAATGGAATTGTTTCCTTAATCTAATTTATAGATCGTTCTCACCATTGAATAAAAATACTATTAATTTTATACTTTGAATAAGATATTGATCTCGTATCCTTGCTGAATTCATTTATTAATTCTAATAGATTTTGTTTTGTTGGTGTTTGATCTTTTTGTGGATCCCTTAGACCTTTCTCTATACAAGATAATGGCATTTGCAAGTGTAAACATTTTTACTTCTTCTTTTCCTACTGGATACTTCTTATTCCTTCATTTTCCTCTTTGCTTCATTGTCTTGGCTAGAACTGCCAGTATAATGCTGAATAGAGATGGCAAGAGCAAACATCCTTGTCCTGTTCTTGATCTTAGAAAGCTTTCAGTCTTTTACCATTAAGTATGTTATTAGCTATGAGTTTTTCATAGACGGCCTTTTGAGATTGAAAAAGTTTCCTTCTCTTTTTATTTGTTGATTGTTTTCTTTATTATGAAAGCATGTTAGATTTTTATTTAATGTGTCTATTTTTATTTTATATGTCTATTGGTATGATCATGTGGTTTTTGTCTTTTATTCTATTAACTAGGTGTATTACATAGATTGATTTTTGTATATTAAACCAATCTTGCATTCCTTGGATAAATCCCACTTTGTTATAGTGTATAGTTCTTGTTATATGTTACTGGATTCGGTTGTGAGTTGAGAATTTTGCATCTAAGTTCATAAGGAGTAATGGCCTGTAGTTTTCTTGTTTTGTCTTTCTCTGGTTTTGGTATCAGGATAATGTTGGCTTCCTAGAATGATGTGGGATGTATTCTCTCCCCTTTCCTGTGAAAATCCTTCACAAGAGTTTGTGAGGATAGGTATTAATTCTCCTTTAAATGTTTTATAAAATTCACCAGTGAAGCCATCTGTGTCTGGATTTTTCTTTGTGCAAAATTTTTTGATTACTAACTTCACCTCTTGTTATAGATTTATTCATATTTTTTATTTCTTCTTGAGTTAGTTTTGGTAGTTTGCATTTTTTCTAGAAATTCGTTCTTTTCATGCAGGTTATCTTATTTGTTGGCATACAATGGTTCACAGTATTTCTGAACATTTCTTTTTATTTTTGTATGGTTGATAGTAATGTCTCTTTGTCATTTCTGATTTTAGTAAATCATCTTCTCTCCTCTCATTCTTTTGATCGGTCCAGCTAAAGCTTTGTCAATTTTATTAATCTTTTCCAAAAAAAGCAAATTTTGGCTTTGTTGATTTTCTCCATTTTTCTATTCTTTATTTTATTATTTTGCATTCTAGTCTTTATTCTGTCCTTCCTTCAGCCTATGTTAAGTGTAGTTTGCTCTTCTTTTCCTAGTTCCTCGAGGTGGAAGGTTTAGTTATTGATTTAAGTTCTTTCTTCCTTTTTAATATTGATATTTACAACCATAAATTTTCCTCTAAGCACTGCTTCTACTATATCTCATATATTTTGGTATCGTTTTGTGGTTTTGTTTTCTCAAAACATCTCAAAATATTTTCTAATTCCCTTTATGATTTCTTCTTTAATCCTTTGATTACTTGTGTGTGTCATTTAATTTCAAAATATTTGTGAATTTCTCAAATATCCATTTGTCATTGATTTCTAATTTTATTCCATTTGGTTGTACAACATTCTTTATATGTTTTCTATCATTTAAGTTCACTGAATCTTGTTTTATGGCCTACCATGTTGTCTATTTTGGAGACTGTCCCACGTGCACTTGAGCAAATGTGTATTTTGCTGTTGTTGAGTGGAGTGTTCTATTGATGTCCATTAGGTTTAGTTGATTTATAGTATTGTTCAAATCTTCTGTTTCTATGATGATCTTCTGTTGCCTAATTGTTGTATCCCTTATTGAAAATGGTATATAGACATATCCAACTATTATTGTCAAATTGTCTATTTCTCCCTTCAGTTCTGACAATTTTTGCTTTATGTATTCTGGGGTTCCATTGTTGGGTACATACTTATTTATAAGGGATTAACCCTTTTATCATTATAAAATATTCTTATTTGTCTCTAGTACCAATTTATGTCTTAAAGTCTATTTTGTCTGATTTTAGCATAGCCACTCCAATTATTTTGTTACTCTCCATGACATATCTCTTTCTATTCTTTTGCTTTCAACCTATTTGTATTTTTGAATCTAAAGTGTGTCTCTTGTAAGTAGCATATATTTGGATCTACCTTTTTAAAATCTGTTCTATCGATATCTGCCTTTTAATACAAATGTTTAATCCACTTACATTTAATGTTATACTAAAGGTAGGACTTATATCTACCATTTTTCTATGTGTTTGCTATATGTCTTATGTCTTTTTTGTTCCTCTATTTCTCCATTATGCCTTTTTTTGTTAAATATTTTTATTGAACCATTTAAATTTCATATCAATTCTTTTACTCGATTTTTAGAGTATACAATAGTAGACAAAAGTTTTGCTCCATTCTCTCCCTCCCTCTTTTTGCTATTTTTGTCATACTAGTCATATCTTTATACATTGTGTGCTCATCAATACAGATTTATAATTATTCTTTTATGCTATCTTTTACATTTGTGTTTATACTGTCTTTTATATATACCTATCCAGTTAACTTTACTGGTGTACTTTATTTCTTCATGAAGATTCAAGTTACTGACTAGTGTCCTTTCATTTCAGCCTGAATAATTCTTTTTTATTATTTATTGTAGTATTTATTGTATGGCTGTTAGTAGTGAATTTTTGTTTATCTACTATTAATTTCTCCTACATTTTTGAAGAATGGTTTTGCTAGATACAGAATTTTTGGTTAAAAGTCTTTTTCTTTCAGTACTTTGAACACGTTATCCACTGCCTGTTTGTCACTGTAATTTCTAATGAGAAGTCAGATGATAATTTTATTGAGGATTCCTTTCACATGATAAGTCGCCTTTTTCTTGCTGTGTTCAAGATTTCTTTGACTTTGGATTTAACAATTTGATTATGATGTATCCAAATATATATGTTTGATTTTATCCCTCTTGGAGTTCATTGAGTTTCTTGGATGTACAGATTTTTTTTTCATCAAGTTTGGGAAGTTTTTCACCATTTTTTTCTTTAGATTTTCTTTCTCACTCCTCTCCTTCTGGGACTCTCATTTTGCATATGTCAGTCCACTTGACAGTGTCGCACAGGTTTTCTGAGACTGTTTATTTTTCTTCATTCATTTTTTTTCTGCTCTTCTGACTAGATAATTGCAATTGACCTTTCTTTTTACTTTTACCAGTTCGAATCTGTTGTTGACTCTCTCTACTAAATCTTTCATTTCAGTTATTGTACTTTATAACTCTACAATTTCTATTTGGTTCTTTTTCATAATTTTTATCTCTTTATTGAGATTCTCTATTTGATGAAACATCATTCTCATACTTTAATTCTTTAGACATGATTCCCTTTAAATCTTAGAACATATTCATGATAGCTTATTTAAAATCTTTGTTTAGTAAATCTAACATCTGGGCTTCTTTAGGGACAGTCTTTATTGACTGTTTTATGCCTGTGTATAGATCTTATTATCTAGTTTATATGTATGTCTCATATTTTTTATTGAAAACTGTACATTTTAAATTATATAACATGGCAACTATGAAAATCAGATTCTCTCCCCTCCCTAGGATGTGTAGTTGCTAATGTTTGTTGTTGTTGTATGTTTAGTAAATTTCCTGTAATGTCTATACTCATTATGTATGGCAATTGAAGTCTCTGCTCAGTTAGTTGAGTGGCCAGCTAATGATTTGATAGAGATTTCTTTAAATGCCTTAAACCCATGAGTCTCCCAGCCTTTGCAGAAGGGCTCACTGTGTTTTGGGACATGCTTTCAATGCCCTGGCAAACAGCTTAAAACTCTGCCTTAGCCTTCATTTCCTGCTTACTCAGAGCCTCAGAGTGAGCCAATGTGAGAGATTATGGTATTTTCAAGTCTTTTTGTGAGCATATGCACATGCATGTGGCCTTCTATATTCCAAAGACTATGTCAGAGCTTTTCAAGCTCCTTATATACATCTATCTCATTTTCTGGTTTTTCTTTTTAAGTTTTTGGCCTGCCTCTGTTTGGTCTCAAATGGTATTGCCACCTCAAGCAGCCTCACTGTTAAACTCCATCCCCCATCTACATAAATACACACATGCATCTACACCTCCCCATTGCTTTTCCTCAATAAAGTTTTTCACAAGTTTTCATTAGATCAATATTCGATTTTATGTCAGAATTTCTTGTTAAGAACAATATTGATATTTTGGTGGGACAAGTCTTCATTCTAAAGGACATTTAACATTCTCAACAATTGCCTGTTGCCATTACTGCCACTTCCATAAACTCTGTGAGTCCAGTTTAAATCCCAGTGTGAGTTCCAGACTGGGAGTTGATGGAATCAGGATAACTCAATTCTTCTCACGTAAACTTGGTAGAGAAGGGAGGGTGGCCGTGTGAGTGAAAGAGCACTATGTTAGATGAGGGCTGGGCTGGGTAAAGGACAGAGAGGAGGGAGGCTTTGCTGGCGGAACTCAGTCATGTGAAACTCAGTGGGCTGCAACACAGGTGGGGGTAGGGCACAGGTTTACAATGGGGATCCTATCTATCAGGTGATTCAGGGAAGGTTTTCTGAAGGAGGCTGAGCTCTAGTAAGGGGAAACGGAGATTCCAGGCACAGAAAATGCTGGAGCTGAGCCCAGAGCCTGGAGGCTGCAGGGTGTGCGGGAAGCACTCATAGCAACCAGCTGGCTTCCATCCCACTGCCTCTTCTCCCTCTGCCAGCTCTCCAGCCACACTGCCAGATAATGCTCTGATCCATCATGGCCCTGCTCAGCGACCTCCCTGGGCTGATGCCCAGCACTTCCAGCAGACAACCCAACACTCCATCCTGAAGGTTGAAGTCCTCCCTGGTCAGGCCATCTTCCTTTCTCTACTCTCCTGGGCATGGCTGTTCCTGAGCAAGACCCTTGCCCCACCTCCACCCCGCATGGTTCCCTACCAAATACTTCTCCACTGCCAAGTCTTGCCCACTCTGCAAAAAGTACCTCCCCAGAAAGCCTGCTGTAACTCTTTTGACCTCTCCCTACCCCAAAGAAGTGTTTGGACAAATTCTGTGATCTTCCTGGGGTTCTAGTTTATCACATACATGGTAACAAGTGCTATGGGAAATTTGGGTGATGGAGAAAGTGATATTGGCACTCGGCTAGCATGGAATTTGTGAGTTTTCCAATTTTATAACATAAAATCGGATTTTGTTATTATAGAAGTAACAAAACCACATGGAAAGTGGAGAGAGAAAAATATCCCCTTTAATAACTTCATGTAGCCTGAAGATCTTAACTACCTTGTCTGGTGACTGCTAGCAAAAGATTTTGGGTGGGGGAATAGCACAGCCAGGTGTGTTC